>NC_092289.1:24430777-24568277 GCF_036320965.1 Panulirus ornatus | reverse complement strand
AAGAGCAAGGTTATTAGGTACAGTAGGGTTGAGGGTCAAGTCAATTGGGAGGTGAGTTTGAATGGAGAAAAACTGGAGGAAGTAAAGTGTTTTAGATATCTGGGAGTGGATCTGGCAGCGGATGGAACCATGGAAGCGGAAGTGGATCATAGGATGGGGGAGGGGGCGAAAATTCTGGGAGCCTTGAAGAATGTGTGGAAGTCGAGAACATTATCTCGGAAAGCAAAAATGGGTATGTTTGAAGGAATAGTGGTTCCAACATTGTTGTATGGTTGCGAGGCGTGGGCTATGAATAGAGTGGTGCGCAGGAGGATGGATGTGCTGGAAATGAGATGTTTGAGGACAATGTGTGGTGTGAGGTGGTTTGATCGAGTAAGTAACGTAAGGGTAAGACAGATGTGTGGAAATAAAAAGAGCGTGGTTGAGAGAGCAGAAGAGGGTGTTTTGAAATGGTTTGGGCACATGGAGAGAATGAGTGAGGAAAGATTGACCAAGAGGATATATGTGTCGGAGGTGGAGGGAACGAGGAGAAGAGGGAGACCAAATTGGAGGTGGAAAGATGGAGTGAAAAAGATTTTGTGTGATCGGGGCCTGAACATGCAGGAGGGTGAAAGGAGGGCAAGGAATAGAGTGAATTGGAGCGATGTGGTATACCGGGGTTGACGTGCTGTCAATGGATTGAATCAGGGCATGTGAAGCGTCTGGGGTAAACCATGGAAAGCTGTGTAGGTATGTATATTTGCGTGTGTGGACGTATGTATATACATGTGTATGGGGGTGGGTTGGGCCATTTCTTTCGTCTGTTTCCTTGCGCTACCTCGCAAACGCGGGAGACTGCGACAAAAAAAAAAAAAAAAAAAAAAAAAAAAATATATATATATATATATATATATATATATATATATATATATATATATATATATATATATATATATATATATATATTATAAAGGAAACAAGAAGTAAAGCAGAAGACGGGGTGGCAGTCATCCACCCCTTCCAATATACCTCTGGCCAAGCAGGTAGCAGGTACTGGCCTCCCTGCATGAGCAACATCTCGCCTGGCCAGGCTGGTAGCTTCCATCTCTCACTCCACCCGAGCCGTTAAAATGATAGAGATTGATAGCTAACGCAATGTCTGCTTGATATGAGCTGTTGACGTGAGCAGGAACCACCTTCTTAGAATGTTTACGGTATATACGGGATCCAAGCGAAGCTTTCTACTATGTTTGTTGGAAAGAGAAATAGCGGTACGTAAATGCTATACATCTGTTGTTGTACGTGTTATACATCTGTTGTTGTACGTGTTATACATCTGTTGTTGTACGTGTTATACATCTGTTGTTGTAAATGTTATACATCTGTTGTTGTACGTGTTACACATCTGTTGTAAATGTTATACATCTGTTGTTGTACGTGTTATACTTCTGTTGTAAATGTTATACATCTGTTGTCGCAAATGTTATACATGTTGTTGTAAATGTTATACATCTGTTGTTGCAAATATTATACATCTGTTGTTGCAAATGTTTCCGTCTATATCTGGATTTTCGTTTTTATATTTCTTTTCTACGCATAGTGTTTCTTGACCATCCCTAAATATAAAGTCTATATGACACTCATTCACATATACACATCCATTTACGTCAGGCACCCATTCATCCGCCCGCATCAAAGGAGAGGATGAACAGTTGAGGTGGTTGTATACCGGCTGACCTGTCCAGGTTTCGAACCCCGGCAAGTCGCATGGCGCGTTACCCTTCGGTCTTCGTCATACTTCCTTTCTTCTAGCTCCAGCATCTCTCCTGTCCTCATATATACATGACTCGTGCTGGACGAGCCGGTGTCCTCAAGTGTCTTCTTTTACCAGTTCCATCTGGCTGCCTCTCTCTGTCCCAACCAGTATAACATTACCGGACTGCGTGTGCCCTCCAACGGCCTGACATATATTTCACTTGGTATTTGACACTAAAAGTCTGGAACTGGAAGCATCACCTGGTATTTGATATCAAGCGTCAGATACTTACAATAAGACTGGGTACTGAACGTCAAAATATGACCCCTAAATATAACCAGTGTCTGGCGTTAAGGGTCTGACCTTTAGAATACAATACGCATGGTTGCAAACTACCAGTTCGGATCTCTTTCCGTCAGAACTTACTGGTGAAATCTACAAGATAGATTCACAAGTTCAGTGCGGGTCACAGACGACGATATTCTCAGGCAGGGTTATAATCGTCCACACAACGATCTACGTATAGCTTAAAGTAGACAACATACAATGTGAACCTCACAATCTCAAACTTGTGGAGTGAAGGTACAACAGGAGCAGATGCATCGGTGACAGTAAGGCACAACAGCTGCGGCACCATATGTGTAGGGAACACTGCACAGTGAACACCTCTACAAGCAACTCCAGTTACTACTGGTGAAGTGATCATAAATATTTCGACATTTGTTTTTATTTCCAAAAGTTAACATGGGAACTGGTCCTGGTGCAGTCAGCATAATGCTGTATCTTAAAGAGGTCAAGATGACATTCTACACAAACTATTACTGTAAATACATTAATTAAACAGAACAATTCATTTTGCAGTCAAGAATGGCACATGACACGTTGTACAGAGGCAAACAGCAGGAGAGGAAGAGACGGACCCTCACAGCAAACAAAACTCCCTCGACTCTAAGCGATGTAGCGACTCGATGTTCAAATCTACCATCTTCCTCAACTATGGACCAACCATTTCATTGTCGGTAGGAATATTCAAGATTTTCAGCTTGTACGATTCTTTATGAGAAACATTTAAGGTTCATAACGGGGATGGAGGAAACCTTCAAGGTTATGGGATGGTTCATCGGCGAAGAAGCGTGCATACATGTAGGAAATAATGACAGTCATGACTAACAGATCTCGGAGAATGTGATGTAGTATGTGCGACCATACGAACACGGTGGGTCAAGCTTCAAATCAAAGACTGGTGTGTGAAGGTGACCTTTTCCATTACTATGGGGTCTAAACTATTCTTAGTTAAATGCAATTCATAAAGCAAGGAACAAGATTCTTATAACAAGTTGGATTATTTCAGTGTTACACAAAACATTCCTTGAAAGAAGATACACACTGAACAGACGAAGCTTTTCAGATCTAGAGTTCCCAGTAGTCTGATATCTATGTTAACCTTTCACAAACACTTACCATTTTACTTCTCTTTCTCTTTCATCTTACTTCCTCAGAGTCAGCCCCGACCATGATTCCCCAGCCCTACCTGTGTGTACATATTTCAACCGTTTGTCAATCACTGCAAATCTTGTATGTTTGTTCTAGTCATAGTGTCAATATCCTGTTTCAGAAGTCCTCAGTCGAGCCAGGGAAAACCTCCCCAAGATACGGCGAGATGCCGGGGTCAGAGTATGGTGTGGCCCTTCACTGAACACATTTCCTTATTAACACGTCTGTTTAAATAAACAATGAAGAGCTCCGTGGAATGTATTCTCTTATCTTTATACTAATATTCAGTCCAACATAATAACCACACAATACGCTCAAAAAACAAACAAACTAAAGATGACTATCTCTCAAACCTGCTTTTAACGCACTGTGTCGAAGACGGTTCAAGACGTACCGTTTTAACTTGTGATTCACGTATCGTTCTAATCCTAGTTTAAACAGGTAGTTTTAAACCTAGTGGTAAGGATTCGTGTTTAGGTTTTGGGAAAAAAAAAATCTCGCAAAAGTCATGGTAAGGACAGTGGTAAACCTGCCAAGCTCTTGCCACCGAGACCTGAGGTGAGGTAAGGCGCCACTCTTCACAATACTGCCCACATGTCTTGTGGGTCTCCACGCACTCACTCAGGCAGGACTCCGGCTACTAGCCACTAACCCTAATTGATTTAACTAATGATTTACCTACTCTGCACAATCCTGCAGACTTCAGTCTGTATATACTGTGAGAGCAGATCAGTATACTCTACAGTCTTACATATCTTGTGAAGTAATATGGTGGTGACCAGAATATTTCATTTCTTCATACTCATAACATAACAAGCTCATATGGAAGTAGATGTCTTCTCTGTCATATACTTTATTTGTATTATTGAGACAGATCCTGTGCTGTCCGGAGTGGACAGCACAGAGCGTGGGCCAGGCTTGCTCCTACCTCTGATACTGTTCAAATGAAGATAAGAAAGATGATACTCCAGGTCTGTGTGATCGTTCGCAAACAATTCTCATGAATCATCTTTGGAATAACTTGTAATTTCTTTTACCCTAAACTAGCTTATATAAAGTTTACTGGAATAAGGATCTATGTCCTATTAGAAAACTCTCAGAAACTTGTATATTCCTCCATGCCTTGCTAACATCAGTGCTCCCTCATTCCCTATGTCACCAAAGTAGAGATAATAGTATTGCAAAACAAGATACGTGGGAATGATGACATTCTGGTGTCAACAGAAGGTCACATCAAATTCCACGCTTCTCATCACTACTGAAGTAAACTATAATTTCTGAGTAACGAAAGGATTAACTTTACCACACTTGCTTTACCGATTAAACGTTTTAATCCTTCTCGTATAACCCTTCCATCCTTCTCGTATAACCCTTCCATCCCTCTTCAATAACCACTCCATCCTTCTCAAATAACCTTTCTATCGTTTTCAACAAACTTTCCATCTTCTCCACAACCTTTCCTTTCTTCTTAAACAAACCAAAACATAAAACACAGATCGCACCGAAGCTTCACGAAACTTTTCACCGTGTTTTCGGGTCCTGGTTCACCTAACGCTTTGTTGGTTTGGTCAAGTTCGGCATCTGGTCTTGGCCTGTGGGCCAGCACATCCGTCAGACAGGAAGGCATCAGCGGGATGCGATAAATGATCCGTGAGGATCCCGCAGCACGGCTGTTGCTCCTGCTGTAGCACCGAGGGCATGTGACGATCACCAGATCTTGCGTCAGGTAATTCATTATCGTAATGACGCTGTGTTGATTACCTCACTAAAACGCCTCTGTCTTGACTACCACACTATGAACAGATGTTTAAGTTGACCAACAAATGGCTTTTCTGAATATACTGAAGTTCGTTTGTGATTACCTATATTATGAAGCGACTTTTACGTTGATCAATATAACAGCGAGAAGCCTCTGTACTAACAACAGCGAGAAGCCTCTGTACTAACAACAGCGAGAAGCCTCTGTACTAACAACAGCGAGAAGCCTCTGTACTAACAACAGCGAGAAGCCTCTGTATTAAACAATACATTTAGAGGCGTTTGTGTTTAGGTTCATTGCAAAGACATCATCAATGACTGGTTTATCATGGTGAAGATCTTGTGATGATGATCATATAACTACCAAACATCTTGCTTCATATCAATGTACAACTCAATGTACTACTGGAGGCTTTTATACCATTGAGTACATTTTGCTCAGTTTTCTGCTTTCATTACCAAATAACTATGAAGTTTCCGTCCTCATCTGTACATCGGTATGAAGTTTCCGTCCTCATCTGTACATCGGTATGAAGTTTCGTCTTTCAATTATACATTATCACAAGGCCTCTCTGTGAATTAGTACATTATTGGAAAGGACTGTACATCAACCAGTATATTAGAACGTTCGAACGTCAACCAGTACATTACAAGGTCTGTACGTCAGTTATTACGTCAACCAGTACATTACGTGGACCGTAATCATACAATGACGTCACTACCAGTTCCGTTTTCATGACTGGGTTGGCTACTGGTACACATAATGGTGCTGGAAGTATGAGGGTAATGGTTGCTTGCGTGTTACGGTGGCAGTGAGCGTGTGGGTCGACAGACGAGTAGACAGAAAACATCTGGTTTAAATACATCCTAAATACACAAGATCACACACGAAGTGAAATCTGGCCTATACTTACACACCTTTCTGCCAGAGCCTAGCACCAACAGCAGCACAGCCAGGCAGGGCACTTACCTCTGACGATGCGGAGCCTGAGGCGGCCTTGGTGAAGGAAGGCGTAGGGCAGGTGGAACTCTCTGCCGTGTGTGACCACCTTGACACCCTTCCCTCCCGAGCCGACGCTGCTCTCGCTCGTGCCCCAGTATCCGGAGTCTGGGCCCTTCGTTAATGATCCGCTGCTGCCACTCTCACCAGAGGACCACGCCAGTGAGGCCAGTAACTGAGGAGGTAGCGGGGAAGGGTGTCGCGGGGTGAGCGGGGGCAACGTGAGGTACGGGGAGACCTCATCACTTGGCGGGGGTTTCACGCCGCTCTGGTTCATATCCTCTCCTCCCTCCAGGACAAGGTGCGAGCACTCCCGCTGAATGAAGTCAAGCACACCGTTGGTAATATTTGCATTAAAAGCTCCGGAGCTCACCTGTAGCTGTGCCTGATGCCAGGTGATGGAGTGATGGACGTGACCCTCGTCCTGGGTCCATGTCAGGTCATCTGTATCACTTATGATATGGTTACTGGCGAGGGTTACACCCTCCTGCAGTGTTTGCACCCTCTCAGACAGTGCCTGAAGTGTGCAACTTTCAGTGTTCTCACTTGGTCTACAATAGATATCATATTCTGTGGGCAAACTATCAGTGAGTGGTTCCGCATGTAAGTGGTCTTGGTAGTTAACCTCTGGTTTACCATCAAACTGTCGTGATCGGTTACTCTGCTCCTTCATACATTTGGACAGGGGTTCAGCTTCGTCACGAATGTGTTCTCTTAAACCTCCAAAGTTGTCACAATCTTCGGGTAAATCAAATGTCACAGAATGTCCTGAATCAGACCTCTTGCGTCGAACCTGACCTTTGTGCTTGAGGTTTGACCTGAGGCTGGAGACGCCAGACATGATGGCAGCAACAGGCTGGACTGGAAGTGGGACGTCAGCGGGGAGTGGAGGCGACGTTGCGTCTCCGATGCGGAGGGTCGATGCCGAGAACCTCCCGTCGCAGGGACTTGCCGACTCCTGCAGACAGCTAGTCGCCCTGCTATATTTTCCAGACTTTGTGTCTCGCCCGTCAGCGGTTACCATCGCTGTGTAGTCTGTCCGGAACGTCAGAAAACTGTTAGTGAGTTCAAGTAAGCCGCGTGAACTCATGTCAGTGTTAGGTGTGGGGATGGGTTGCTGAGGCGAGTCATCAGGAGGGGAATGATGACCTTGGGATTCCCCTAATGGAACATTTTTTGTCCTCTTGTAAGGCATTTCTTCATCTTCGTCGGAAGAACGTATCCCAACTGGGACAGCTCTCATATTCTCAATCTCATTTTCTTGACGCTGTGAGGACGCACTCTCAGATCGCAAGAGCTCCTTACCTGGAGGGTTAAATTTCCTTCGGGAGGTAGATCGCCGTGTTGTCTGCATCGAAAGCCTCCTCTGGAAAGATAACCTGGTTGCACCAGGATCACTGGAAGGTGCAGGAAGAGAGCGACGCCTCGAGCTAGCCATCGCAACTTTCGATGTTTTGTTTCCTTCATTAAGTGCACTTTCCCCACATGTACTGACGACTACGCAACCAGAATCATCTCCGGCTGATCCCACTGGTGCACCCACTTTCGAATCTATTGCCAATGGTTTACTTTCTTGGCATGAGAGTCGACTACCTGTGCTGAAACATGGCTGCTTCACCGGAGAACCTGCATGAGTCCTACCAATAAGGGAGTCCTCAACACAACTCAAACTACGACGAAGCAGAGGGACATCATTTGGCCGTCCAGGTCCATGCGTGGGGGAAGTGTAGACTGACTGTGATGGTCGAGGTGTGGAGTAGGGTCCGTGCTGTCTGGCGCGACGTCCTCCTGCCGCCCAGTGGAGGAGGTGGTGATGGTTCGGCGAGGTTTCTTGGGTGGGTGTGGTGACGCCCCTTCTCTCAGGTACCAGCCATTCCAGCAGGTGCCACAGCCTCCAAGAAGCCATGGTGGAACGGCAGGCATCATGCAACACTTCGCTGTAAATGAACTGCGGTTTCCCTTGCAACACCCTCACATTGCTTGATGATTTCCTGCACACACTATCGAAAAATCTGTATTAAGAAAACTATAACTTACAGTATATGGTACTTCTTTCCAGCAGTCACCCATCGACTGTCTTTCCCGAAACTTTCATCACTTATTTTCAAAATCACACGTGCACTAAAACTTTAAACCCTGCTAAGACTCACATGCCGTAAGCGTCAGGAACCTGGACACCGTCTTTGGACACTGGGGTGCAGCACGAGGTTTACCCCGAGCTCATGAAATCTGCCCGGAGGACGTCAAGAGGGTGCTAGTCGCGAGTGCCAGAGGTCGCAAGGGGTGGCGACCTCCTCAGCTCATTTCTGGCATTATCAAATACCTTCCTGAAAAGCAATGGGATTTAGTAGCGGTTGTTGGAAGTGCAATACTGCGTCATAGAATATATGCAAGTAAACCTGTCGGGGTTCAATGCCAAGGCAGACCCCGGCTTACAGCCCCTGGCTCTTTGTTGTATCATTATTTTTCGATCTTTGTCTTCGTCCCCTTCTCTCTCTCTCTCTCTCTCTCTCTCTCTCTCTCTCTCTCTCTCTCTCTCTCTCTCTCTCTCTCCACCACAAGTCATCTTCCCTATTATCTGTCACCGCCACTATCACCCCTTACAGTAAGCCACTGATTGACTAAGCAGAGGAGGGGGAGGGGGAGGAGGAGGAGGTGCTGGAAGTTAAGGAGGGGGAGATGGTGCTGGAAGTGCAAGGGGGGGGGGGTTGCTAGCAGTAGTGCAGGAAGGAGGAGGCGAAGGATGAAGGGAAGGAGAGAAGGAGGAGAAAATGTGGGGAAGGGAGTTGAACCAATTAGGGAGGAGTGAGCGAGAAGTATCTGTTCAAGGGATCAATTGTGTGTGCTCAGGCGGGAGCTGATGTGAGGACGCATGAATACTCCAGAGCCAAGCGGCATTGTTCACCCTGGTAGTTCTGTACAACCTGGTTGTTCTGTCCAGCCTGATGGTTTCGTCCAACCTGATGGTTTCGTCCAGCCTGATGACATTACCTAACCTGGTATCACTGTCCAACCCGTTATTACCATATAACCTGGTGATGCTGTATAACCAGATGGTACTTGTTAGCCGGGTGGTACTGTCCAACTTCGTGCCAATGAAAATTTGGTGGAACTGTCCAGTGTGGTGGCACTCTGCAGCTTGGCAGTTCTGTCTACTTGAGGGAATTCTCCAACCTGGCGGCACCATCAGGCCTACTGACAGTACCCGACCTGCTCGTCCTGGTGGCCCTGCGTAAGCTAGTGAGACTAACACAGTTGCTCTGTGTCTGGCAAGCACCGCCATCAGGGAAGTTTGGTATGGCAGCAGCAGACGTCCCGACCTTAACTAACAACATCCTCCCTCCTCTTCCCCCATACGAACCTCACAACAGTGTCAGGGAAGGAGTCTTGGTGCGGCACTACAGTAATTACCGCAGGCAGGAAGCTGCAACCCCATCTGGTGCATGAGGGTGAAGGGGCTTCGCCAGGAGCCTCGATACTTCCTTTACTCTCACATTCTTAGTGCACTTCCACCATCCCTAAGATATTTGAGTTATCCTATCTGAACATTTTCTGTGAGTGAGCCTCACATCTTACAAGCAGTGGCCCTCACAACAGCACACACGGTAAACCTCACAACGTACAGGCAAAGAGCCTCACGACCCACACACTGAGCTTCACGACCTTCATACAGCAAGTCTCACAACTCACACACTGCACATCTCGAAAATCCTTTATCTCTTGACATGTTGTACACACCTCGCCCTCTGTATCTGAGCCACAGAACCCATGTTCCTAATCCTTCTTAGTAAATTTCACAGAATCTTTTACTACGAGACCTTGGTTCTTGGCTACTAACTTGTTTTTCCTTTTCTATGTTACCACAGAAATAATTGGGATCTGTGTAGTTACCACTACTGTATCCTCTCTTTACGGCTTTTCTTATATCTCCTCTTTTACCATCTTCAGTTACTTAATAATATCTTGTCCTCCAGTTGGTGCATCATATGTCATATTCTAATCCGTCTATATTCATATGTGTGATGAGAAGACTTAACAATGATTCAATGGCTCAAATCAAACTCACCAATAAGGCTGGCAAAGTCTTCCCATTCCCAGCCGCTACTGAACACCTAGGGACTGGCACAATCCCACTGAATATCCATAAGATACATCATTCACGGGCGCCTTCACACTCCACTCCCCTTCTCCCTCATGTCTACTCAATACGCCTTCTGGAATGTAGACGCCCTACAACCTTCAACGTAAGCATAAAGTCCACATAGTTCTTCCTGCAGCAAGATATTCTTTCTGTGTGTGTGTGTGTGTGTGTGTGTGTGTGTGTGTGTGTGTGTCACTGGGAATCTTACAGGGCCAACCAAAAGCCTTTTCCTGCCACTAATCCCCCCCGCCCAAATCTCCAACCATGTAACACACGTCACCATCGTCATCGTCAGGCTGGACTGCGTCACACATACGTCACCATCGTCATCGTCAGGCTAGGCTGCGTCACACATACGTCACCATCGTCATCGTCAGGCTGGATGCGTCACACATACGTCACCATCGTCAGCTTGGGTTGCCTAACATCGCTCCCTCTCTCTTTTGCTCCTCACTACAGTTTATGTGGCCGGCCACTATGTAGGTCAGCAGCGGCAGTCACTGTAACTCGGGGGCGAGAGTGGCAGCGGCAGCAGAGGGCTGCCTGAGACACTTCCGCTTTCTCTGCATTCATGCAGGCATGGTAGGGTGGGGGAGGGGGGCCATGGAGGGAGATGATGGTGGGAAGATGAAGGAGAGGGAAAGACCAAGACAGTGGAACGCAGAGGGGAAGTCCTCAGGGAAGGTGTGGTCAGTGTGAGGGGTAGTAGATTTATGAGGGTTCTTGCATATTACTGGTTCCAAGTTTGACACTTCCTTAGATACACTGTACCACACTCTGTACCTCTCATGCCTCCTGACGTACACTGTACCACACTCTGTACCTCTCATGCCTCCTGACGTACACTGTACCACACTCTGTACCTCTCATGCCTCCTGACGTACACTGTACCACACACTGTACCTCTCATGCCTCCTGACGTACACTGTACCACACACTGTACCTCTCATGCCTCCTGACGTACACTGTACCACACTCTGTACCTCTCATGCCTCCTGACGTACACTGTACCACACACTGTACCTCTCATGCCTCCTGACGTACACTGTACCACACACTGTACCTCTCATGCCTCCTGACGTACACTGTACCACACTCTGTACCTCTCATGCCTCCTGACGTACACTGTACCACACACTGTACCTCTCATGCCTCCTGACGTACACTGTACCACACTCTGTACCTCTCATGCCTCCTGACGTACACTGTACCACACTCTGTACCCGTCATGCCTCCTGACGTACACTGTACCACACTCTGTACCTCTCATGCCTCCTGACGTACACTGTACCACACTTTGTACCTCTCATGCCTCCTGACGTACACTGTACCACACTCTGTACCTCTCATGCCTCCTGACGTACACTGTACCACACTCTGTACCCGTCATGCCTCCTGACGTACACTGTACCACACTCTGTACCTCTCATGCCTCCTGACGTACACTGTACCACACTTTGTACCTCTCATGCCTCCTGACGTACACTGTACCACACTCTGCACCCGTCATGTCTCCTGACGTACACTGTACCACACTCTGTACCTCTCATGCCTCCTGACGTACACTGTACCACACTCTGTACCCGTCATGCCTCCTGACGTACACTGTACCACACTCTGTACCCCGCATGAGTAAAGCTACTTATGCTTATAAAGATAAAGGAGCAGAAAGCTCTTGTGATGCACTGCATTAAACGCAACTTTCACCCAACCATTTGATCCAGCAGGGAACCTCCCTAGCAAGGAAGGCTGGCTCGTAGTAGCGCAGTAGTTTGTCTGCAAGAAGCTTCACTTTGTGCTTTTCTGTCTTTTAATATTCATTATATAACCCCATGGCCCTTTTACATAAGAGACTACTGGACTAATTTAATGAATAAAGAAAATTACACCATCTAAATCGTTATTCAAAAGCCAAATCTTTCTTCACAAATATACCCACTGCCTTTGACACAATTTAAAGCGTATCAGCCAGATATATTCATATATTCACAAATGTTTCAGTTGGAACCAAAACCTATTTAATCTCCAGTGAACTACTCGTGAAAACCACTTCTATCCCTCCTCAATAAATCCTGACTGCAACGAGGGAAGGAGCAGCTTTAGCAACAGGGTAACATGGCTGCTGGATGCCACTCCCGCACGGGTACTCTCCACACACGAGTCAGTCACCTAAAAATATCACAGAGGAACTTTACTAATTTTACCTGACTTTTCACAGAGTGAGACATACAGCCCCTCACGGCCTCATCAAACACTCAGGTCGTTCCCCAGAACCTTCCCAACACAACAAGGTCCTTTCCATGAAATTCAGGCCATTACTTATGCACCCTTTGACCCCCAGACGTACACGAACCTTCTGAAGGCATCCAGATACTACAGGAGTCACCCCAATCCTCGATACGCAACGAAGTCCTCCTCCCTCGCCACTCGCCTCACCCCACCCAATCTTCGGCGGACGAGTTAATCTTTACAAATAACCAATATCCACTGTGCCTCTCTTGATACCGTGTTTAACACATTCAAGACCTGCTCAAAGTACCTCAGATTTGTCCACCCTCCTTAGCATATTCAAATCGGTTCAACACTCCCTGACGAACGCCAGATCTCCACACCCTCTAATGCATTAAGATTCGATTAACACTTCCAAAACTACCTTGTGTCCACAACGTAACATACTCAAGCCCAATAACACTCCCTCACGCACGCAAACCTTTACATCCTTTGATACACTCATATCTCATCACAATCCCACAACGCAAAACATATGCCTGGCACTTTGAAGCCATGACCCGAGGTTCGGCGGGGCAAGAGGTGGGAGGAGCTCTCGTGCACCCATAAACCGCCTTGTCCCTCGTCCCAAGGAGCGTGTTCTCATACCTCAGAGACCAGGACTGCCGAAACCTCATGAACTGTCTCGGGCTGGGGGACATTACTGAGTTTCTCCCCCTCGCCAAGTGTAGGCAAAATAATGCCAAGGTATAAGCCAAGGAAAACATATATATATATATATTGAATGAACAGAATACAAAGCTTTCTGTAGGTTTCTGATATAATCATTTTATGCAGAATTATCTATAATCGAACATTACGTACGTCATGGACAAAATCAATGGAAATCAAACGGACCAAATATATCTTGGCACGAAACCTAACGGATGAACGAGTTAGTAAATCAACGAACTAAAGGAGTAATACATCATTCATGTCCTGTGAACCCTGACCGACTACTGTGCATCAGGTGGTCATTACGTAAATAACTGAGGCCACATCTAGATATATTTCCTGGAGGTTGGGTCTCCAGCTGGGGAGGATTGCATTATACAGAGGAAGTGAAATTTGCATCGTAAAGTAACGTCGTCACCTGAACGTACGACATCGGCGGCTGGATTAATGGATTACAATGCTGACAAAAGAAGCTGCTTAAGTAGTAATGTTTACATATAAACTGAGGGTAAGAGAGGACATAATGAAGAATACAGTAAGGGAGAGAACAGAACGGAGAGGAAAGTAAAAGTGACAGTGAGGGAAAGGAAGAGATTGCGAGAAGGTCAACTGCAGTAAACACTCTGACAACAACGGGCACATCAGAACAATCAGACGAAAAACAACAAAACTATCTACCCAAAGCCTCTGTTTACCTTAATATTATCACCTTTGCTGGATTCATACTCAGTACCTGATCTACGTCATTTTATCTAATGGTAAAAGACAGACTTATTATGAGTAATTACCTATTTGTACAATGCGGGAAGGGAATCTTACACTCGTGTATATCCCTCATCAGCATACAAGCTGTTCAATGTCTCCAACGAATACCCCATGTGACCAATCATACACTGAACCGCCACGTTACTCACCTTCGCATTCGAATCAACCTTCGCTATTACCCGATCTCTTACATCAAAACTTCTGACAAACTCACTCAGCTCCGCCCAAAACACTCGCCTCTCATATTTCTTCTCATGGCCAGGTGCATAAACACTAATAATCAATCACCCATCTCTCGCCATCCACTTTCAAATTTTAACCATCCCATATTAATCCTATATTTACTTCCTCACACTCTATCACACACTCCCACAACTCCTGCTTCAGTTGTAGTGCTACTCCTTCTTTAGTTCTTTTCAATGTGTGCGTGTGCGTGTGTGAGACACACACACACACACACACACACACACACACACACACACACACACACACACACACAAACTTTTGTATGAAACAAAATCTTCCCCAAGTTTTCAATGACTACGACATAAAACCGATGTCTGAAGTTTTCATAAGCAACAGTTTTACGTTACCGCTGTACCATCCACTTACATCAACAATATTTCAGTTATATCTAAAACTAAACCAAGAGGATTTTATCTAACTTTAAAATTCTTTACTAAAGGATCGTAAATAAGACTACAGAATTAATTGTAGTGTATTTCAATAGTTAATTCTAAAATGTTATGTATGATCTAGTACGAGAGAAATTTAATGCTAGGTACGATTGTGAACTACAACATTATGGTTTGTATAAACTGCGTTAAGTAAAGAGTAAACTCCACTTCTAACACAGTACAATGCGTCAGAAAAGTATATACGAAAATGAGTCTTATTTCTCCATGGTATACGCAGTGTTCCATAGTGTTGTCTCTCCTGAGGATGCTTCCATTTTGCCCAACTATCCTTGCATTAGATTTGAAACACAGCGTCCCAGCTGCACATTTTGAGGACCATCCTAGCAACAATGGGGTCATTACACTCTCCGGCTTCGTAATTCTTCTCTCTTATGAATGAACCAACTTCCTCTGCCGTGTAACACAATGTTCCTAATGACGCATTCAGGAACACAGGAATTCTAACGATGGTATAACTGCAAATGTTTATATCTTCATCACGCTATCCTTTATAAGCCTTGCACTTGTACACCTGCGTATAGACGAGACTACGCAATGCTTACACTTGTACACCTGCGTATAGACGAGACTACGCAATGCTTACACTTGTACACCTACGTATAGACGAGACTACGCAATGCTTACACTTGTACACCTGCGTATAGACGAGACAACTGTTTACATGCACATACCTACCTACGGAAACCTCACCACTGATGTGATAACCTGACCTAGGATAACTACCCACTATAACCGCTGCCTCATCTTGTAGCTGTGAAGGAACTAAACCAGGACACCTCCAAGGTTAGCGGGATGCTCACTATACTTGAACTAAATCATACAACAAATCAAGAAAGACGAACATTCAAAGGTCCCAAGCCACGGTTGTACTAATGACTTTATAAGAAAGACTGATTCCAGGAGAACCCGAGGATGAGGAGGCTACAAAGGAAGTAATGATCTTGCAAGGACCCCAGGAACCGATGCAGCCCTGGATCCGAGGCCGCTACCAAGACGTCGAGGGCGTTCCAGCTACTCACAATGCACATCTTTCCGTCCCAGTGGTCGCCTATGGCCATTTCCGAGCAAGAATCTCTCTGGAAGGCACTCGGGCGAGGAACAGTGGCAAGAGATTTCTATGTCAGGCGCCGGGTACTATTCTTGGTCCTGGGGATACGACGGTGCACTTAGGCAGAGATTAGGTGATGCTAAAAGGAAGACTGGGTGGTTCTGCTGGTGAACATGACGGTGTTTCTGAGCGAGTCTGGCAATTATGAAGACAAAGTTATTTGTTTTAGGGTGTATCTGCCAGTTATGAAAATCACTTCTGTAGCTTTTTGAAGAATTTTTTGATTCAGAAGTCCAGCTAGCAAAATCGCTGGTTTAAGTACAATTATCGTCCAATAGTTTAAAGTGGTGTTTCTGTCTTATCATATGTTTGTTTGGTTTATACTTTATTCACTGACTAAACTTAATGATAACGTCTCAACCATTTTGTTCACATCTGTGTTTGTACGACAATGAAGCGCAGCTTATCTCTCGTCTGCGGGAGAAAAACCATCTCTAATCGCCTCAAGTTCCGACAGACACATGAAGGCCCTGTAATGCCTTAACCAGAGAGACACATGAAGGCCCTGTAATGCCTTAACCAGAGGACAGTTGCCTTAGTAACACTTATTCCTGCGTCAGCTCAGAGAGATAACGTCGTGCCACAACCACCACCACATACCACCACTGATGTAGCCTTACAATAAAATGCAAAACATGGCTCCTCAGCCAACGTCAAGTTTTTACTAATTCGCAAGAATCTCAAGAGTATGAGTTACCTCCAAACATAGAATCTTAAACACTACAGAATTTGTGTAGTCAACCAGTCAGTGCCAAAGGTTGGTATGTGAGCAAGTGTGTCCTCAGTGAGATGAGTGGGAATGCACCTCTTGGATCACCTTCTTCCATGACAACACACTGTGTATAGTTCACCATGACCACAAGACTGACGAACGTACCACAACCTTACCAAGTCAATCACAGTATAGCGTCACATGGTCAACTAACATCATACCCGATCTGTCTTTAACAGTTCCAGCCAACGTACGTTCTCCTGTACACAAGACAGTAGGAAAAAATGAACATTACTACAACATGTGTTTACTCACAACGCTGCCATCACGGTTGTAATTTGAAATGTTTGCCCTCAGTCAGCGAAGGTAAGATCTACGTTCTTTCTTAACGTGTCAACAATTCTGTTCTTAAACTACATTCTAAGATTTTGGAATTGCAACAAACGGTAAAGGTCCCTCTTAACCCTTAAAAATCAGAGATTTATATTCTATCTGAAGGCACACGGCACACACAATAGTTGAAAAGCAATGAAATCAGCCAAAGCAGATCCATACACAGCTCGAAAAATAATCTGGGAACAGAAAATGTGTTCTGGATTAACTCATAACTTTCCTGTCTTAAAAATGCACTTCGATTAGGCATTCAAATTAAGAATGAAAACATGAGACAAAATCAACCTGTAATAGACTAAAACTAGATTTAAATCTAAGTAAACAAGCTGTGTCCATCAACAAGAGGCGTTCCTTCTCTTGAATCCCCGAGCTGTGGGATGTTAGGAATTCGTTGTGTGATTGTCTCTCTCCCTCCAGGTCGTAAAAACGCAAGCAGAGCTGCAGGGGGATAGTCGGGAGAGGGAGGGACGGACCTTGTTTGATACGTTCGTTAATTAAAACAACGTCCTGAGCGGTGTTTTGTACTCAGTGTTGGCACAGCGGTGATTCAAGTTGAACTGCTGCTGTAGAGGAAGTTGTATGGTGTAGCACCAGAGTAGTATGTGGCTGGCAGGGCAATATGGTCGACTGGGAACGGAAGTGCTGTTTGGTGGACGGAAGGCTGATGAAGGTGGGGAACGGAGGGTGAAGCCGTTGAGGTACAGAAGGGAGAAGGACGGTATTGTGGGGGAAAGAGAAAAAAGGAAGGGTGCGGAACGGAAGGGCGAACAGCAGATGTGTGCAACTAATAGACACATTCTAACGGCGAGATGTTAGGGACGAGCTACCGAGATGCCCTTCTGGTGAGTGTTTCATGGGTGATTCATGAACACCTAACAGGCTATCACATCATGAACACCTAACAGGCTATCACATCATGAACACCTAACAGGCTATCACATTATCTAGATTCCACTATTACTCCGTAGAGTGTGTGGGCTTAGCCACACTGCAGTTAGTGTGCTCAGCCATACTACAGCTCAGAAGATATTTGCAATTCGTGTACCATTTCCTGCTTAACCTTCCACTTACGAGGGTCACCCCATATGAACTTCAGGAACTATTGCTGTACATGTAGACATCTACGTCATTCATAAAACACTAGATATCTATCCCCATGATGGACGACACGTATCAGCCTCACAAGAGCAAGTGGTGCAGGTATCAACTCCCAGTACATGGCAAGTCCCATCCTCAAAGACCTGTCAATCCTGAAGTAGTAACAGGAACACAAGAATGATCCCTTCGGAAGTGTCTGTAAGGGGAAGAGCAACGCGAGACCCATCAGGCAGGGAGGTGGCGCCCCTCTGTCAGAACTCAGCTGAGGCAGGTTCTCCGTAATGTAATTCTTGTATTGTATTCCCTTCTAGTTTTTATCACTCGTTCGTTGTCATATTTTAAGTCTAGTGTCGAGTCATTTCATCAAAATATGTTTTCCAAGTTTGCCTCTATATTTTCTCGCCATTTTTACCATAAGCATGATAAAAACGTCTATTTTTCATCCTTAATTTTCTTCCTATATTTTTCATTTCCTAATTCTCTCACCTTTCTCCTGCCTTCTTTCCTCCATAGTTTTCCCCTCGTCCTCCACTATATCTTTCCTTAAATTCAATTCACTTTCCTCCCTTCCTCCCATCCTGGTGCAGCACACTATCTCAATTGCTACGGAAATTTAACTCTATCGTATTCCAATTTGCCCTGCAGGCTTCTGGCCTCGCTCCCAGCGCTCACCCGTCCAGGAACAGACGCCCAGGACCCACTCGGTCCCCCACGAGACCAGACCCAAGAAAGTTAGACACAGTGATAGATCAGTCCCCTCCCCCTCTCCCCCCCGTGCCTGTTGAAAAGTAAGCATCCAGCTCTTTGTCCACTTAGAAACAGCTCGTACCTAGCGACAGCCTTCATTACTTCCCATTCATTCACCCACTGCTTTTAAAGGTGATATGTGTGTCCCAGAATACCGGCCACGCTCGATATGATGTGTGCGTGTGTGTGTGTGTGTGTGTGTGTGTGTGTGTGTGTGTGTGTGTGTGTGTGTTCCTGCAAGAGTGGTTACCCTTAAACAGCTACCAGTATATGCAACTTAAAAGACGTGTTTGCATGTGGTGCTCTACACGTCATCATAGCAGGAGGTCGCCTGAGCAGGATATGCCCCCGACGTGCGCTGTCAGTCCGCTCTGGCCTCCTCCTCCTCCTCCTCCTGTGTCTGCAGTAGTAGTAATAACTGTTTTATGTCAGCTAATTTGGAAAAATCATGTAAACATGACTTCAAACTTCTAGGTTTAAAATCAGGATGATAAAGAAAAAAGTTGGCAAATTACTGTAAAAGTTCTGAAAATAAAACAAGGAAAAATCTGATACCACGGAACTGAACCACCTAAACCACAGGCAGCTGTACACATCACCCTTCATAACCCACTTGCTCCTCACCTTCACCGTCCACACCTGTTGATGACCTGGGGGCTGTGCCCTCAACCCAAAGATTACGGTGCTCGACCCTTGGGTCCCGTGGTAATAAACCAGTCGGACTGACTTTGAGTTATCGGTTCATAAGTTACTCAAGACTGTCGTTGTATTTCTCCTGAACGAGAGACGACTTCTAGTAAGACGACCAGCAAGATGTAAAACAAACTGACGCAACAAGATTGTCACGACAGCCACATGTTAAGACCATCACTGTCTGACGTCCACACAGACAACATGACCACCTACGACCAACCACTCGGCGTTAGCCCGTGCTGGAAGACCCAGCACAAGTAGTCAATAGTTTTTTGTGGACAAAAACATCAAATTACCTTCTTCAGAGTATGATGATGACACGACAACTTCACAACGACTGGACACTGTAACGACATAACGGCCGCAGTGGTTTCAGTCGATTGTCACATATTTAGTTTGCGGGCGATAACCTCAGTGTGCGTGCTGGAAGTTAAGCAAGCAAATCTCATCCTCCAAACGCACTCCCTCATCCAAACACTGAGCCTTGGTCTTTACGACACCTACAACATACCATGTTACCCTCAACACATGCTCAACACTCATAAAGGCTCGAAAAGCAAATTGCTATCCTATTAATCTCTTCAGTAAAGTTATTACAGAGGTGTTCTGCCACACCACACAACACTAGTGTACGAAAATGAGAAACAGTTTTAGACACATTGAACTTTGAAATACACCTCAACGTCTGATCAGAATCACCGAGTACAACACTGGTTCATATTAATGCTAATCATACTCAATGATTGAGTTTACTGTATGGCAACAAACTCCATTAAAGATTAAAACATGAATTACTACAACTTGTACATGACCTAGCCTTAACCCCTGGCCAGTACAGCCCCCCCCCCCCCCCTCAGCCACGCCCGTACATCATACTGGCAAGATAAGCTACAGCTCGACTGACATTTATTCATAGCTTGGTTCTTCAACGGTACCATGATGAAGTGTTGCTTCCTCTCCTCCGCTGTCTGCCCAACCCTCACTGTCCTTCGTCCTTCTTCCCTTGGTTCTCACCTTCTGTATCCTGTTTGCTCTTCCATTATCCTCCTCTTGCCCTCCTCTCTTTCATTTGTCTACAATTATCAGTTTTTTATCTTTCACTTTTTTTTTAAAACTAATTCAATTCACCAATCCATCTCGCCTCAACCCATCTTCGTTTCCCTTCTCTCCTCGTCTTCCTCCTGCTTGTATTTCCCATTCTTTCGTCAGTCCTCAGAGGGACGCGGCTGCAGGCCTTTTGTGCTCATCACCACAACTTTCCCTGCCACACCTACAACCACCCTCGCGCCTCAAGCGGGGTTGACCGACCGTTCATAGTGCAGCACTCCAATATTCTTACTGTTATTAATGTTCCGTGTTTCCACAGCGAACTACCTACATGTGACGGTTACTGGCGGAAATCTGACTTTTACAGTCAGACAGTTTCTCTCTCTCTCTCTCTCTCTCTCTCTCTCTCTCTCTCTCTCTCTCTCTCTCTCTCTCTCTCTCACTTGAGGCATGTGAGCGCTTCAGTCAGTGTATCTGTTTTTCATAGTTTGTGTGAGTAAAATTACGTATTATGAGTAATGGTGCGGGTCTTCACATTAGCGTGTGCCATATCCCAACCTTCATACCATAGTTATTACCTGGTTTTCTTAACACTCTTTCCTCATCATCGCTCACCTTGGATGGCTTCATTCATTCACAGTTCAATTAGTACATACGTATTTCTTTATATACATATCCGACGACACACAACCATCACATACACATCCCCCAACACACACACACACACACACACACACACATCTCAGTCGACGCAAGGTACCCATTCATGTCACAATGATAGGAAACATTTTCCAGACAACATTTTCTTGAACGTTTCTATGGTGTTATCTTCCCCCTACACTTCTGGGTAATTCTTTTTATTCTTTTTTTCTTCTTGTCTGAGTTCAGCCGGAATGAATGGTGGATAAGGGGGTGACTTCTGCTCCGCCATCATGTTTCTGCCACTAGTTTTAGAACACCTCAACAGATAATGGACCATCAGGTCGCCTGATATCTGTTCTTCCCGTGTATCAGGGTTGGGTTTGGGGCGACGGCCTCACCCAGGACTCGAATCTGAATGTGACGGTGATGATCCATGGTCACAACCCTCACCACTGCTCCACCAAGGACCGTGTTTGTGTGTGTGTGTGTGTGTGTGTGTGTGTGTGTGTGTGTGTGTGTGTGTGTGTGTGTGTGTGTAGTTGAATCTAACTATACATATATCTCTAATGAGACATGAAGAAGAGAGAATGAGAGCACAAGGTGTCAACAGTTACTCTCGTAATATAAAAAGAATTATGACGTCTTATACAACGTGACAATCCGTGAACACTGGTCAGAAAATATTCTATTTTACCAGAGGTCAAACCTCGGTGTAGCTCCTCCTCTTCCGTAAGACCTTAATGGAAACTTTTCAAGCAATGTAACACTTACAAGCTTTTCCCGAAACACTATCCAGCAAGAGTCCTGTTTCAAAAATTCTAAATTATTCCTTCGTGAAATGTTACATGAAGCTCAGTTTCCTCTGTCACTCACACACGATCATGAAGTAAACAGATCGATGAAAAACGTCATTATGTACCTGTAGTAACATGTGCCTGGGTGAAGCTCAAGGCATGATTGTCTCTTGTCTTCAGATGACCTCAGGGAAGTTACATCCATTGGACTAACGTAAACAACCCTTCCTGACTTTTCTGACACAAACAAAAAATCAAAATGTGTTGCATGGAACACTGATGTTGGCTTCACTGCAGCATCATTATCCAGACTGAAATACCAGTGAGTGCAAGTACACTTTGGTCAAGAAAATAAATGTGTTACGTTCCGTGTCTAAAGATGTAATTTTCTTCAGGTTATAAGCCAAGTTCCAGGTTATACATATTCACGATTCTGTAGACGCGGAAAAATAATAAGTATTTTAGTAGGAATTTTGAAGTTACGACACAGGTTAGGTTACAGGATAGAGTGTAACTCAACGATAGACGGAGGGACGTTCAAAACGGCCCTTAACTGTCTGCCACACGATAGACAGTAACAATGCCAACCTTCACTATGATGAAGGAGGCTCAAGCTTCGCCCGTCCCAAGAGCCCAAGATCCTCTCCTCTTCATACTGCCCACTTGACCAGATGGTCTATAGGTTAGGTCTTCATACTGCCCAGTAATACTTGACCAGATGGTCTATAGGTTAGGTCTTCATACTGCCCAGTAATACTTGACCAGATGGTCTATAGGTTAGGTCTTCTTTCCTTTTAATCTTTTTCAATGCAAAGGTGCATCCAACTTCAGATGTTCTCGAGATAAGACGTCCAGGTGTTATCCACCAGTGACTTGGTCCTGACCTTTCCTGTAATGTATCTCTTGATCAGAGATGGTAACCCCGCCTGATCTGTTCCAGGAAAACTGTATTATGAAATTTTCCCTTCGCCTTCCGTGACCCTCTGGGAAAACTAAGAAAAGGTCATCTAACAAAGACGACCTTGTCTTGTGACGCTTGTCCAGTGGGAACTCTGGCTGGAAAAAAGACAAAACAGATCGTAATGTATTATATGTAGATGACCAGCCCAACCTGAGAGTGAGGGCCTCGACCTCACGCTGTTTTTACCTATTTTTAGAAACAATATAACTCTCGACCTGGAAAAGTTTTTCTGCTCCAGATATTCATATCCTCGCCGCCTGGGGCGCTTCTGGCACGTGTAGTGACTGGGTCAGATGGATGTGTACCTGTCATCACGGAGTGGCCATCATTCACACGTGTCTGAGGACTCACAATACTAACCTCTTGCATACAAACACAAATTACTAACCCAATTCCGTGATACAAACACATATGAATCTGTCACAGTCTGACCTCTGAGGTAACATACGTTTGTAACAAAATAAAATTTTACATTATCCAATCAATTTTACATTATCCAATCATTTCCTACACAGGCACGGTGGACCATACAAATGTATCTATGAACGAGACTCAAAGAGAAACACTGAAAAATATATGTTCTTAAGACACTTTCCTATATAGCCAAATGTTACAGTCTTGTATTTCACTACATACTTCAATCATAGCGACGTACGTCCTTAACCCTCCCTGTACAACGACGTGCGCCAGACAGAGGCCGTCGCAAGAGACATCAACTTTAAAAAAGATAAAAAGATTTAAAGGTCTTCCTCAGGGTCATTAATTGGAGGGAGACGTTACTTAACTCTCACAATACCTCTCCCTCCAGTAGATGATGATGATGATGATGATGATGATGATGATGATGATGGAAGAGCGTAACATTAAGAAAATTTACCAATTTTAGACAGACTGGCTCTCGCCAAACTGACAGTCTAGACAAAAGACGCTCTTAATGTGAGTGCTCCCCAGGCTGAAGACTGCAGCTGCCGAGGAAATGTTATCATTCACCAAGACTTCCTTACGGTAGGCAGGGACCCCATCATCATTCCCTGGGGGAGGCTGAGCCCCATTATCATTCCTAAAGGGGACCACAGGGGAGCCAGGGACCCCGTCATCACGAGCTCAGCACGTCTGGGCCGCTGGACGAAACGAAGCGACCATTACCGCAGTGTCTGCCAAGTGACTGGACTCACGAACCAAGAGCCCCAGTAACTGATGGTCTCGTGCACCACATACCACCTCGCGGGTCAAGCATCATACAGCAGTGGAAGACTCCTGCGGATCTTCCTTACGAGGTGCACTTGGAAACCACTCATTATCGGAGTTGAAGTCGCCAGAGAAATGATAATCTGATATATCTAAAAACGCGCTTGTAATTTTACTTTATTTGTAACTCTAACGATGTCTCCCACATGAAGACAGTTAAAGGGACACGACAAAAATATTCACGAAAAAATCCGGGAGAAAAGTGGTGACCCCCATCTGCCATCAAATGTTGAGCACGATGCGTTCACACCAGGTGGCGACAACTCTTGAAATGATGACCAATAAAGTGTCAACATAAGCTGCTACATGATTCCTTCTGAGGATGGAGAGAGAGAGAGAGAGAGAGAGAGAGAGAGAGAGAGAGAGAGAGAGAGAGAGAGAGAGAGAGAGAGCAATCAGTTCTCAGGAGAGTGATGCAGCTTTTACCTGGACGTGGTTGTCATCACGTGTATGCAGCAGCCCATACTACCTCCTGCAGGCAGGGAAGGTGTCCAGATAAAGGTCGTCATTGAGGATGTCGTCTGTGCCTCGACCACAAGATCCAATTTTAAGAGTGACTTTCCTCTGACGCGCCAGCCCCACTGCGCTCCATGCCACCAGGATGGAAAGAGACCTAACAGTAATGATCTACGAGGACAGAAGGAAGGCCCTCGATCTACCCACTTCTGAAGATAAAAGCATCACAAGAGACATGATAACTACACACATAGCCACAACAGGAAGCCATAAAGTATGGACAAAAAAGATTTGATCACAGACGATTTCACATGAATGGAAGTGCGTCGTCAGGAAGTTGACGGAGGGACGTGAGGAAGATGACGGAGGGGACGTGAGGAAGTTGACGGAGGGACATGAAGAAGCTGACGGAGGGGACGGGACGTGAGGAAGTTGACGGAGGGGACGTGAGGAAGTTGGCGGAGGGGACGTGAGGAAGTTGGCGGAGGGGACGTGAGGAAGCTGGCGGAGGAGACGTGGGGAAATGTTGTACAAAGAAGGTGGGGAGGAAGCGCAGGGTAGATATAAGAGATCCAGTAGTGTGGCAACAAAGAAGAACAATGAAGTGAACAGTTTCCCTGTTATGAAGGAATAACAAACACACTAGACAACTTTATCACCTCCAGCTCTACACTCCCACAAGCCTCTCTTCTCTCCTCTAGAACAAGCATATAAAAACTTGATTGAAACTCTAGAAACTCTTCCTGCTCAACCTTCCCAAGTTATAAAAACTGTGTCCTAAATTTGACCCTAAAAAATTGTAGCTTCATTACGCGAGGAAACCACTGGCCCAGATGTGTGTGTGTGTGTGTGTGTGTGTGTGTGTGTGTGTGTGTGTGTGTGTGTGTGTGTCGTTGCCCTAAGGTGCGATTGTGTGGTACAGTGTCATACCGTTAGCCACCTAAGGACTTGCAGAGAATGAAGAGTTCCAGTCTTTTCGTTTTTTCCTCATATCATGAGGTACCTAGAAGTAGAGAGAGAGAGAGAGAGAGAGAGAGAGAGAGAGAGAGAGAGAGAGAGAGAGAGAGAGAGAGAGAGAGAGAGAAAATTGATATAATGCACTAACAAATAGCCATTAAAGACGACGCGAGGGTCTGAGAAACTAGGGAGGGAAAAGCTGCCAAGCTACTTAAAGTAAACTTAAAGTTAAAGGCAAAGATACGGAAAGTATGCAAATCAGGAGAGCATGAAATGAAGAGAGGAACAGAGAGGCTGGAGGCTGGAGAGACAGACACTGCATGATAACGAGAGAGTATATGTACTGGAAGAAGCCAGATGTCCAGGGTACAGCAAGGATGAGGAGGGAAACCATGAGATATGATAGGAAAGAAATATGAAAAAGCCAAAAGAAAATCCACAAAGGGGAACAAACAAGACCTGTTGACCTGGTCTACGCAGTTAGTTGTTAAGGAAGATGACGTACCAATATACACCACAATATTATGAAGACGAGGAACGTTGTGACACAATAAATACGTGACAATATGAGGCGTTATAATATGTGGCCAAACCTGCCAGAAATACTGGTCTTGTATCCAACACCGTCCTGACCACGTGGCAGTGCGGACAAACACATTATACAGAAGTACAACACACGTGTGTACAACTCTCTCCTCGTACCGAAGGAAAACACACACACACACACACACACACACACACATATATATATATATATATATATATATATATATATATATATATATATATATATATATATGGTTGTTTAATTTGTTTATGGATGGGGTTGTTAGGGAGGTAAATGCAAGAGTTTTGGAAAGAGGGGCAAGTATGAAGTCTGTTGTGGATGAGAGAGCTTGGGAAGTGAGTCAGTTGTTGTTCGCTGATGATACAGCGCTGGTGGCTGATTCATGTGAGAAACTGCAGAAGCTGGTGACTGAGTTTGGTAAAGTGCATGAAAGAAGAAAGTTGAGTAAATGTGAATAAGAGCAAGGTTATTAGGTACAGTAGGGTTGAGGGTCAAGTCAATTGGGAGGTAAGTTTGAATGGAGAAAAACTGGAGGAAGTAAAGTGTTTTAGATATCTGGGAGTGGATCTGGCAGCGGATGGAACCATGGAAGCGGAAGTGAATCATAGGGTGGGGGAGGGGGCGAAAATCCTGGGAGCCTTGAAGAATGTGTGGAAGTCGAGAACATTATCTCGGAAAGCAAAAATGGGTATGTTTGAAGGAATAGTGGTTCCAACAATGTTGTATGGTTGCGAGGCGTGGGCTATGGATAGAGTTGTGCGCAGGAGGGTGGATGTGCTGGAAATGAGATGTTTGAGGACAATGTGTGGTGTGAGGTGGTTTGATCGAGTAAGTAATGTAAGGGTAAGAGAGATGTGTGGAAATAAAAAGAGCGTGGTTGAGAGAGCAGAAGAGGGTGTTTTGAAATGGTTTGGGCACATGGAGAGAATGAGTGAGGAAAGATTGACCAAGAGGGTATATGTGTCGGAGGTGGAGGGAACGAGGAGAAGTGGGAGACCAAATTGGAGGTGGAAAGATGGAGTGAAAACGATTTTGTGTGATCGGGGCCTGAACATGCAGGAGGGTGAAAGGAGGGCAAGAAATAGAGTGAATTGGATCGATGTGGTATACCGGGGTTAACGTGCTGTCAGTGGATTGAATCAGGGCATGTGAAGCGTCTGGGGTAAACCATGGAAAGTTGTGTAGGGCCTGGATGTGGAAAGGGAGCTGTGGTTTCGGGCATTATTGCGTGACAGCTGGAGACTGAGTGTGAACGAATGGGGCCTTTGTTTTTTCCTAGTGCTACCTCGCACACATGAGGGGGGAGGGGGATGATATTCCATGTGTGGCGAGGTGGCGATGGGAATGAATAGGGGCAGACACTGTGAATTGTGTGCATGGGTATATATGTATGTGTCTGTGTGTGTATATATGTGTACATTGAGATGTATAGGTATGTATATTTGCGTGTGTGGGCGTGTGTGTGTGTACATTGTGTATGGGGGTGAGTTGGGCCATTTCTTTCGTCTGTTTCCTTGCGCTACCTCGCAAACGCGGGAGACAGCGACAAAGCAAAATAAATAAAATATATATATATATATATATATATATATATATATATATATATATATATATAATGAGGGGTGAAAGAGGATGAATTGTTCAAGAGAGATGAAGAGGATGAAAACGTATGAAGAGTTGAAGACGCATAAAATGGGGTGAAGTTGGAAGTACAGGGTGTCTAAAGGATAGGTCTGTGTGTAAGAAGCAGTTGCATCTTGATGTGGTCGTGGTTACTGTCAGGCACCAGGTGGATGATAGAGTGTGAGGTAAATGGCGAGATACTTTCGGTTGAGGAATCTGAGACTAATGTCACAGAGATGTGGAGGATACGACACACAAGGCAGGTGTGGACGACGTAAAACGTGGTTCATATATGACAAGTAAAATGACGGAGCACCAAGAATGAACTGCAGGAGTGGATGACGGACCAAGGGATGAATGACGTAGGTGTAAAGTAGATGAGGCTAGGTGCATGAAGGGTCGACGTATGCATGATAAATGAAGATGCGTGACATGTAAACAGAGGCTGAGAGGGTAGAACTGGACGACTGGTTAGAGAGGAAGATGATGTGAGAGCAAGGGATGCCGAGCTAAGGTCAAGTGAGGGAACAGCGGTGCAAATGCTGGGGTTCGTGGTAGAGGGTAAGGCACATGAAAGTCCTGACATTCTTAGCTTCAATATTCCCCATCCTGTCCCTCTCTCGCTCTCCCTTAATCCTCTTACTTCCCTCATACACACACTCACAAAATCCTCTCTCTCTCTCTCTCTCTCTCTCTCTCTCTCTCTCTCTCTCTCTCTCTCTCCCCCCCCTTTCCCGTCCTAGCTACACAACACACGGACGGGAACTATGGGCTCCACATCGTATAAACACTAACGTAGAGAAACAGAAAGTTCAAAACGAAAAGCACTTTAATAACAGCAAGTTTTGAATCAATCTAAAAATCCCTGTACTAAACGTGCGGACACCCAGCCATTAACTTCCGACCCCTACCAGATAAAACATAACCAAAAATATTTGCGAGGATGGTTCAACAGCACCCCCCCCCCCCCCCCCCCCCCCGGCCTTTCTCCCCGCCCGCCAGCAGAGGAAATCGATATGAGAGCACCAACCCTCTGGTCTGGTCCAGCAGCCCCTGGGGGTGGCTCCCAGGGGCTGGATCTACAAGAGTAGGTCCACAGACATGAAAGTCTGGCCAACGGGTTCCTACAGCAGGCGGCCAGAAGCAGAACACTAAGGTAAGGTCAACCCCACAAGGAGTGACCCCAACACATGACGTATCTACAGACACGAATTCTCAGTGTGTTTATCCTGATCCTGCAGGAGACGAGTTGTGTTGGTTCAGGTCCGCCAGGTGGGCCGACCAGACCAAACAGGAGCCTGGGAGAGGTTCTGGTACACTCTCCCCCACATCGTTACCAAACTACAACCACGGTAAAAACAGCAAGAAGTGTGTGGCCGGTTGTAGCTGGTGCGGACCTGTCTCGTCTTCTGTTCAACTTACACCTACCTCCTCCGGCTCATGCGACAAACTCAATAGACTATATATATACATATATATATATATATATATATATATATATATATATATATATATATATATATATATATATATATATATATATTCCTAGGTTTCAAATACAAGATGTTGCACCGCCAGTGAAAAGTTAACTCTGGGAAAACTATATCACTGGCAGTACAGTCTCGTAGAAGATATATACATACATACAAAGTTATCATACACACATATAAAGTTATGATCCGGGACAACATGAGTTTAAAACTGTCTTCTTGTAACCCACAATAGTAACGACACACGAATATACAAATTACCAACGCTCCCACAACCCCGACACTCACCCACACACAGGCTGCCGCCACCAGTGCAACTAACATCCTCACTATGGAACCCCCTAGAGATAGTGCTCCCGCCAGACAGACCCCGAACATCACGCCAGAAGATACAACTCTACACGCCAGCATGTCCTCACTCACTCTCCACGCCAGCATGTCCTCACTCACTCTCCACGACAGCATGTCCTCACTCACTCTGCACGCCAGCATGTCCTCACTCACTCTCCACGCCAGCATGTCCTCACTCACTCTCCACGACAGCATGTCCTCACTCACTCTGCACGCCAGCATGTCCTCACTCACTCTCCACGCCAGCATGTCCTCACTCACTCTCCACGCCAGCATGTCCTCACTCACTCTCCACGCCAGCATGTCCTCACTCACTCTGCACGCCAGCATGTCCTCACTCACTCTCCACGACAGCATGTCCTCACTCACTCTCCACGACAGCATGTCCTCACTCACTCTCCACGACAGCATGTCCTCACTCACTCTCCACGCCAGCATGTCCTCACTCACTCTCCACGACAGCATGTCCTCACTCACTCTCCACGACAGCATGTCCTCACTCACTCTGCACGCCAGCATGTCCTCACTCACTCTCCACGCCAGCATGTCCTCACTCACTCTCCACGCCAGCATGTCCTCACTCACTCTCCACGCCAGCATGTCCTCACTCACTCTCCACGCCAGCATGTCCTCACTCACTCTCCACGCCAGCATGTCCTCACTTCTCTGTGAAGCTTCCCATCGGCGGGTAACCCCGGAGGGATCCGGCCAGACTAAGTTTTCCTGATGCCTTACGGAGGTATGTTCGCTCGGGACGACAAGATATACAAGTTTCCCATCCCGTGTATTAATAAGTCCCTCGTTCAGCATCACTGTCTTCAGGGACAAATATGTTCCGAAAACGTACTATGGAGTCCTGACTGTAGCTACAGTGGAGGCTACAGACCCTGACGCTATGGTGAAGCAGAATATGAAGGATGAACTCTGGACATATTTAACATGGCTGCTCCTCCCCTCTAAAAAGACCATCATTTTATAATGAAAATCAAATCCACATTAAAAGTTATTATACATTCAAAGTTATTATAATCACCTTTCTTCATAACATCAATGTATATTACACAAAGCATTGCCATTCACAAGAACTATCGTTACAATCAGTAATTATCAGCAACAGAAAAATACCACAAGAGTTTGTTCCACCAGCTGGTCAAGACCGCATCCTAGAACCAGCTAATCTATTCAAGACCATCTCATTCACACTGTGATATCTTGTTTTAACTAATCTATAAGAAAAGTCGTACGTCAACATCATCATCAGCCAAACAAGCGATGAGAGCAGTAAGAGCCATCACCAGCATCACAAGACGAGCAGGTCTTACACTACGTCAGTACGGGACGCTCGCCTCTCCACGACCCGTGGGTAGCAGCCCTGTGTTATACTGTCAGTGTACACGCTCGGCTGTCCAGCAGGTCTGGAGAACTGTTAGTAATATCCGTAATATCTCCATACTCCTATCACCACTACCCCCACCCTTTGTTATCTCCTCTCATTCCGGCACCACAAGCACAGACTCCCAGCCCTGGTATACCACAACACCACCGCCACCACCATCGACCCACCTCTGCCTCCAGTATATCTCCTACACACCAACATGTCCCCACCTTCACCACTACGCACCATCATGTCCCCACCTTCACCACTACACACCAACATGTCCCCACCTTCACCACTACACACCATCATGTCCCCAGCTTCACCACTACACACCATCATGTCCCCACCTTCACCACTACACACCATCATGTCCCCACCTTCACCACTACACACCATCATGTCCCCACCTTCACCACTACACACCAACATGTCCCCAGCTTCACCACTACACACCATCATGTCCCCAGCTTCACCACTACACACCATCATGTCCCCACCTTCACCACTACACACCATCATGTCCCCACCTTCACCACTACACACCATCATGTCCCCACCTTCACCACTACACACCATCATGTCCCCACCTTCACCACTACACACCATCATGTCCCCACCTTCACCACTACACACCAACATGTGCCCACCTTCACCACTACCACGACTGCCGTCAAACAACCTACATGAAGAACACACACGCGTTCGAATTTCCAAATTATTGGAAACACATTCATTGCGGTTCCTGGCCGCTCCCACTGCCCCACTCCGTCACAGCTCACGTCACCAAAGCTGAACATTTCTGCGTTTTATATGGTGTTCCGTAATAATCAGGACGCCGCCATTGCTAATGATCCCAAACTGCTAATTGGTCCACTGCACAGATATCAATAATTAGAATGCTGGTGTGTGTGTGTGTGTGTGTGTGTGTGTGTGTGTGTGTGTGTGTGTGTGTGTGTGTGTGTGATCTTATGTCTGCATTTCTAGTTCAACCAAAACGCCTTAGTATGTAAGATTCCAAAATACTAAATATCTAACTACATAAGAAATTCCGAAAACTGGCACAAGAACAGAATAACAATAAGTATCAATCACTGTGAGAGACACTAATTCTCATTCCAGGAAGGAAAACATAGCTGGCAACTCTCCTCCAATGACTAACCCACCAGGCCGCCCGCCTCCATTACCCAGATGGCGGAGGAGGAACTCCTTCAGCACCAGTGATGGCCCAGAGGGACGGCGCGAAGGGTAATGCACCGTATGTGTACTCTGACACATGTACTCCAGCACGACAACAGCCACAGTGCCTGAGTTAATATACTTTTTCACAGGAAGTACATATAATATTTCCTTGGTGTGGTGAGTTGGGCACATGTTATCTTTACCATATACTTCGTTGTCACATCAAAGTATATTTGTTTTCCCACCATCATGACAGAGTTATCCTGATAAAATTACGTCCAGTCGACAAAAAAATGTACTCATCAGGCTTTACGTTTTGAAATACAAGACGAAAAATTTTGATATGTTCTCCTGGTTGTCGTCACATGTCATGCCTGCTCTCTTATAAGGTGATAACATTAAGATGATAAGAAAGCCATAGGCTACAGTCAGTGAAAAACTTCTTTTAATGGAATTACCAGATATTTCTATTTTCTTAACGTCTTCTGTCTTACATTGAATATTTAGTGTACTATTATCAAAATATACTTAAATGGTCAATACTTGATAAACATTAGAAATCAAAGATTAAATATACAACAATGAAATTTGTTAGAAATGAAATGTTTGGGGACAATATGTGGCGTGAGGTGGTTTTATCGAGTAAGTAATGTAAGGGTAAGAGAGATGTGTGGTAATAAAAAGAGTGTGGTTGAGAGGGCAGATAAGATTTGGACATATGTACTGAATGAGCGAGGTAAGGATGAAAAGGAGGATATATGTGTCAGAGGTGAAGAGAACAAGGTGAAGCGGGGGACCAAATTGGAGGTGGAAGGATGAGGTTGAAAAAGATGTTAAGCGATCGGAGCCTGGACATGCAGGAAGGTGAGAGGCGTGCAAGGAATAGTGTGAACTGGAACGATGTGGTATACTGAGGTCGACATGCCATCGATGGACTGAACCAGTGCATGTGAAACGTCTGGGGTAAACCGTGGAAAGGTTTGTGGGGCCTGGATGTGGATAGGGAGCTGTGGTTTCGGTGCATTACACATGACAGGTAGAGACTGAGTGTGAACGAATGTGGCCTTTGTTGTATGTTTTCCTGAAGGATGGCTGCTGCACAGTGAAGCCTCATACCATACGAAAGGCTTTTAATAGATAATCAAACGTACCTGAATCACTACCAGAAGGGATAAGATCAGTGACATTAAAAGGGTTCGAATACCGAGAAGTATTACAAAATATCATCTGAATGACAATGAAAATCGCTAAACCAGCATACTGTTTACTGTATATATATATATATACATATATATATATATATATATATATATATATATATATATATATATATATATATATATATATATATTGGGACCACTCATACTCTAATCAGCTTGAATTTTGAACGGATATGGGTTTATCACCAAGAGCATAACTGGATGATATTAGCTTAACATATTGTAATGTACAAACTGAGAACACTACACCCGTCATGATGAATGAACAAACAAATCATGTTCATTGTGGTGACACAGAGGATGATGCTTGTGTGTTCTGCTCAGACTGGTCCTGACCAATTGTATATCAAAACTCACGGCTCCACACCGGCCGAAGTCCACCACGTTCATAACCATCTTACATTTATTACATAAAATCAAATCTTTTGTGACGAAACTTTCCTTTCTGAACGCTATTTCTACCAAACAGTTCTGGACAGTTTCCTCTAAGGTGTAAACAATTCAGCCAAGTTTCCAAGTGTATCATGAACTGAGACCTGCAGCATCAAACAGCCTGATGGGATAGATTCTCACTTGGTCGCAGACGGAGCTGCGGGGGTAAAGACAACCCCCTAAAGAGGGTAAGGTACAGGCCAGGTGAGTCACACACGGAAATTACTGTGGTATTGGGTGAACCACCACTGGTTAGCCCACTACACTTCCACAAGTCAGCAGCGTCGGGACGTGTGCTCCTGAGTGACGGCCGGTCCAAGAACCTTACACGTCAAACACCAGTTATTTACGGCTGTGTACATTACAGTGTACTAAAGAGTAATACACACGATAGCGTTAAGAAACTTGAAATATTCCAAACCCTCAAACACCAGGCCCCAGCAGGAGGAATCCTGGAGGCCGTGGTAACACTACAGCGTCAGGACCACCGAGAGTAAAGGTGAGTCCTCACCCGCACCTCCGCTGCTCTGTCCCCCGACAATGGCACTCCTGTGGAGCTCCCAGTTGGCACTGCAGCGTTAAGGGGTGCCTGGTGGTTAGGGAGGAGAGGGCAGGTGGTGAAGAGATCAGGTTGGCTGCAGGTGGGGTGAAGAGGAATGGGGCTGGCGTTGGTGGGGCGGAGAGGGATGGGGCTGGTGTTGGTGGGGCGGAGAGGGATGGGGCTGGTGCTGGTGGGGCGGAAAAGGATGGGGCTTGGTATCATGTATGGAACGCTGGAGGGGTTAAGGTTCACCTCTAGTAAGGGAGATTCCACTTCATCTTACGTGACCAGGGGTTCAGTTTTATCTTTCTGGAGAGGACTTAAGCATCCTCATGCTTGATGAGTGCTTAGGTTCCATTTAGATGAAGTTCAGCTTCATCATGTGTGAGGAAGCTTTAAATCTATCTTAGGTACGGAGTTCTGCTTCATGTGAGGTAAGAAGGAGACCTGAACTGTATCTAAAGAGATGGAGAGAGTGTATCTTCACCTGCAGGAGTTTGGTTTCACATAAGGCAGGGAATCGAGGACTCGGCTTCATCGGGTAGAATTGGGAACCAAACCTCATCAAGTGGGAGAAGAGCCTCATCTGGTGGGGGTGAAGGAGAGTAGAGGAAGAGCTTCATCTGCTACGAGATGGGCACCTGCAGGAAGTAAGGGGATGATGGCGCTTTCGGTGGGAGTTGGGAGTATGACCATAGACTCTGTGGGCTGAGGGTACACATAGCTTTGGGGGTAAGACGTTGATGGATCATATCATCAAACACTTGTAATAATGACCTGCCAACGCAGACACGACCATGGCAGGTCCACGCTGACATGACCACGCTGATGAGAACAGAGTGTTGGCCGTGGGAGCACTACAAACAATGTGAAGACTTCATTAAGACGACCGTGATAAATGGAGTGCAGCGACTTCAGTGTGACCCCAACCGCACGAAAACACGGCGGGAACGACCAGACTCGGCGGAGAGCGACGAGAGCCGTGACGTCAGCACCTGAAGGTGAGGTGCTCGTATAGGGTGGAGCCCAAAGGCATTTTCCTGCATGGTGGAGGAAGACAGTGCTTGCTATCATACTCAGGAGATGGTTCTTCTGGTGTGTCTTTCACAAGTAAATAACCTTTACTGAAGCCTTCATCATTCATGTAACTGTTGCCACAAATGAAAATGCTGTCGCTTTTCAACACAAAATCATACCGAAATATCTCCTCCTCGCCAGAGGATCTTGTAGGTCAAAGGTCAAAGTCTCAGGAGGAGTCACGCTTTGTTATGAGTGAGCATCACTAGCGGTGTCTAGTTACTGGCTTGGCCTATCTTACTAACTCCTGTGGTAAATAATTCATTTATGTTTCTCTTTAACACATAAACATGAGTTAGGAATGCGTGTGAGTGATGGTCGCATGAAAATGTACCTCATTCATTCCATTAAACTAGGAGTTATGATGACACATAAATAGCTAGACTTCTGTTTTAACTCTCACTACTACAATCACATTATTATAATTTGGGTGCGAGTAATTCCTCTGCAACGTTCCTCACACACAGATAATTTAGTGGACGAATTGAAATTCTGCTGGGAGAGCCGCAGCCCCTCGGCCTGACCCCCAGCCAGCACCACAGCCTCCAGGGAAAGCCACACTAAGTCACCATTAACACCGGCGTTTCCTGGCCTGATCCATGACGGTCCACCCTCAATTGGCAACAAAGGGTCATCGACCTGCAGCCACTCATACTGCCACCCAGTATTGTTCTATTTCTTTCCTAGGAAAAAATGGCCTGGATACACTTCCAAAAACTAACTGGACATCTTTCCTCCTTGTTGAAGCATTGGACTCACCCTTTTTTTGCAGGGAAAAAAATGTGCTACCCAGCTGTCCTTACACAAACATCACACCCATTACCACCTCCCAGCAGCAGTGCACCCTGACTCGCCCTGTAGGAGGACAGGATCCCGTCCTCACCCTCCGCCTGCAGCTATCTAAAAGTCTGTAGCCAGGTTCTCCGTCGCTTCAAGATTTCGCTACGCTCAAGTTGTAGTCAAGTTGTGGATCTCTGGATACATTTCCACGAGCCACTGTTGCGACCAGTCGGAAGTATCTGGTGGTTGCGAAAATTTTCCAGTGACCATGATCCAGACCCAAGAACACACCCCTGACAGTCAGCAGCAGCACGGGAAGTCCTGCTACAAATGGAAGACACCTTTCATGGAGATCCTGCTTTCAAGTCTGCAATCCAGTCAGGTTCAAGAAAATGAGACTCCATTTAATAAAAAAGGTCCTCGATGTGTAGCCTCTTTTCACTCGCGGTGTAACCACATGGAGGCAGAGTCTGGTAACACATGTATAAATTATCATCATTTTGTAAATCCAAGACTCTCGTACTGGGCTGATGCAGCTTCAAGGCTGTGCTTTAATCAGTAACAAGGAAATGATGGAGTCTTTAGGAGTGGAAAGTTCCTTTACCAAACTGTATTCATCATCCAATGAGAACACAACCTCGCCGATGGTGACATTCCAGTTTAATTCCTTCTGTTTACAGACATGTTTACAGACATGTTTACCTACCATAAACAAGACAGACATGAAGGCCACCCGTATTTGTGCCTCAGTAACATACAGCGTCCGCAAAAAAGACCTGTCCATCTCCCCATACATCGTCAGTCTTATAATTTAGTACTTTATCATCTCTCCATTAGCCTAAATCATCATCAGCAGACGTCTGGGCATGGAACTGGTAAGGTTCCTGAAGTACTCTTGGTCCATATTTTGAGTCAATAAGATCTTGATCTGAATAAGGCGATGTACCGATGAAATGCAGCTCCCAAGTGAGAATGCAGCTCCCAAGTGAGAATGCAGCTCCTAAGTGAGAATGCAGCTCCTAAGTGAGAATTCGAGCTTTCTCTTCCTTAGAGAAGTAAGAGCCAACCATCTTGAAACAATTCTTAGAGAAGTAAGAGCCAATCATCTTGAAACCAAAGTGGAAGATATACAGAGACCAAACGTGACATTCACAAAATGAAGCGGCAGACGGGAAGAGGCAGGCACACTGAGCCGGGTTGCTGGTGTTAAAACACCGTTAGAAACACTAGTACAATCATTTCCACCTGAGACCGTCATATGCTTGTACCCACAGAAAATCCAAGCCGTGTGTTGCCTTTGAAAACATTTTGGGGCAGAAAGTATTTTTTGTGGACATGTAAGCCAAGAAATATCTCCAGCAATGCAATACCAACAATGACACGACTGCCGAAACTCCAGCTCGAGGAAAACGAAACCCTGCTCAAGGCTCATGTTTCACTGCCAAGTGAAGCAGAGGAACAGTATCTCTAACTTGTGCAACTCTGCCTCCGGTGACACCATCCAGCCAACCCGGAACCCTGAGATTCGCTCCTCACTGCCATCCGTCGTCTCACAATAACTATTTCAAATAATCAGCCAATTCTTCCATCCTACAGAAGCGAGAATCAAAATACGATAATACATTCCCTGGCCACTAACCCTGTGGGTCACAGTTTCCCCTCCCTCCCTCCCTGTAGAAGTACGTGACGACCAACAATTAACGAGTTAGGCCGTCTCACACGGAGGCCATGTTGGCAGTATAGCTCAACAAGGCGGCGGGCCACTGTAAGGGATGCATCTTGCCCTTAGGGACCCACTTACCTCTCCTTCCCTCCCTTACAGTTACCTTCTCTACAGCATCAATAACCATGTGAGGCGCGCGGCAGCTGCCAGTACTGTCAATCAACCAGCAAGACATGCGGGGAGCGCAACGCGCTACCCCCGTCATCACCACAAAATCCGACCGTGAACATGAAAGAAACTTGTGTACTCCAGAAATAAACTGGTCAACATTATGCTAATTCAGTGTCCTTGTAGCAAGAATACGAAATATACTGGCATCTGCCTTGAAAATAGTCTCCTCTTACCTGTTTACATGGCGCGCGCGCACACACACACACACACACATACACACACACACACATACACGAGTCTCTGAATATATCAAAAAAGCCACCAAGATATGTGAGCCACAACCACGAACCAGTGCACGGAGGTAAGGTAGTTACAGGTATATGGCTCTACGAAGAATATCAGACGAATATCACGGAGGTAAGGTAGTGACAGGTACATGGCTCTACGAAGAATATCAGACGAATATCACGGAGGTAAGGTAGTGACAGGTACATGGCTCTACGAAGAATATCAGACGAATATCGCTCGTCCACACACACCCTGCTATCCTGATCCCCTCCCACAGCCCCGTGAGGCACCTCTTCATGGATGTCGTGCACTATAATACCACGAGTACCACTGTGGTACTACATCTGACGAAGGCAGACCTGTCGCTATGATTCTCACCAAAGGAAATAATTACGTTTAATCTTTTGAGATGATAATGATGATGGTAATGATGATGATGATGATGGTAATGATGATAATGATGATGGTAATGATGATGATGATGATGGTAATGATGATAATGATGATGGTAATGATGATGATACACAGAGCAAATATGGTTATGCCCGTCATGCTCTCTTACGCATCATCATCATCATCATCATCATCATCATCACTTGTCTGTCTCTCCTCCCTCGTAAACTGATCTTAAAGTGGTGGGTTTGCAAAATGCTGGGCAGGAAGACGGTGTGCTCAAGTCCATCGCACGATGGTAGGTTCAGGTAATCTTCTCTCATGTAATGGTACTACCAGAAACTGCCACTACTTCCATAGCATGGCATCTTCAGGACTCTGAAAGAATCATGATACAAGCAAAATGTGTATACCGTTAGCTTATCTCCTTTAGAAAGGCAAACAATGATGATACAATTGACCGAACTCTTAGCGCAAGTTATCTTATGGATGTATACAAATGATATACCTAACGTAACCATGGTCTCTGGTAGGGAAACACAATCATGGTCTTTGGTATGGAAATATAACCATGGTTTTAGTAGGGAAACATATACAGTATTACGCTTCACTAGTTCCTACAAATATGTTTCTTAGTTCTCTTTTGTTTCAACTACACTGAGCAACATGAGGTTAATGGTTTTGTCAGAGGTGACGAACAAGTGCACAGAACCTGTCTCTAGATAACTAGATAACTTAAATATGAAGACCAAAGATGCTGAGGATAGCCGGAAACTGAGAGAGAGAGAGAGAGAGAGAGAGAGAGAGAGAGAGAGAGAGAGAGAGAGAGAGAGAGAGAGAGAGAGAGAGGGGGGGGGGGGGGGCACGAAAAGAAAATATAGCAAAAGCTCTTGGCTGAGACCCAAGACTTCCCTGAGTGTGTTGGAGCCACAGGAGAGGAACAGATCTCAACATTTTCGAATGAATTTCATTTCTCCTCGGTTAAATCACGAACACTAAAATGACCGAGCCAGCAAATTGTGGCAAGCGTTTACTTAATGATGGTGACAACGTTATAATATACAAAACAACTGGTCAATCATAAGTTCATCAACCTCATCACCACTAAAACACAAAGACCTAACAGAAAAGGTCCAGATGAGAGCGAAAAAGTTGATACCAGAATCAAGAGAGATGATTTACAGTGAGATGACAGATGTCATGAATTTATCTAAAATGAAAAACAGAAGAGTAAGAGAAGGCGATCACAACCGTTAAATCTTTAAATCAGTTTCAAAACGTCAACAGTTATCTGTTCTGAGGAAGATGCAAAACAGAGAAACCAGGAACAGCAACATGAAACTGAGCATGAAGGAAGTAACAAAATTACTTTTATAACATAAGATTAAGTGGATGAGTGAAGTGAACTAAGACATGTGTAGACTGTCAACAAATACAAGCTGAAAACGTTCGAGTAGATCTCTCTCCAGGTACAAGACAAGCAGGTAATTACTGGTGTACACAGACATGGTGGGGTCTGGGGGCTGGCTGAAATGAGGTGAAGAGGCAAAATTGGGCAAGACGTGGACGAGGGTAAAGGAGGACGCGGAAGAGGAACGGCGTTGATAATGGAGGGCGTAGGTGATGGAAAGTGTGAATGATGGAAGGCGTGGGTAACGGAGAACGTGTGTCAGAGGAAGAGTGTCGCGCGTGCATGAGGAAGGAGAAATGTCAGTGTGGACGTATGCGGCAGATGAAGTGTACAAAGAGGTGTGTGACTGGGTACGTGGGGCGTGGACGTAATGCGAGGAAGGACACGTGGCATGGGGGGGGGGGGGGTGAAGAGAGACGAGGTGCAGGGTGCAAGCATAATGAAGGACGAGTCTACGGCAGACAGTGTAATGTCTAGGGAAGGAATCGCAAGGAGCGACGTGTTTGGCGCTGGAATTGTGATAAGGGACGTCTGGAGAAGGAAGTGTGAGGAGGGACGTGTCTGGGGCAGGCAGTTTGGCAGGGAGAGGGTGAGCAAGGAGCCAGTGTGTCAGGAGAGGAATATGTGAAGCAGCAAGAATTCAACAGACCTAAATGTGGTGAAACTTGGAGCCACTGTGACGACTGGTGGAGACCCAGCTTGGGCTATCCTGCAGTTGATACATGAGACGGAACAGTATGTGCAGACATAGCCAGAGAGACAGAAAAGGACATTCGGCCGACCTAATGTGCTCACAGTATACAAAGAAAGATCAACAGAGTCCAAGACTTAACGTACATACTTCTGGGATATACAAGATACTTTCGCCCCATATATGTGTATTTCCAGACGTATACGATGTCCGTTGGGAGTCTTATACCAGAAAGTACAGGCCACTACATTTCATATCAGCCCTCTGTACTGTGGACGTTACGTCTTCAATTAAATATATCGAGGTATCTAACTTGAAATCCAGCTTTTATCAACAAACTGCTGATCAGTCAAGCGATGTAACATATTCACACGATACAGTTTCCATAAGTCTTATCATATTGACATGAACTTCAACACTAAAAATAAATGACCCAGGAATATCACCAACAGAAGGTGCACCTATGAGGAACCAGTAATACCAGTGTGACCCAAGGAGGTCACCAGTTAAGAACCATCATTTAGAATCCAAAACCAAATCTTTATAATTGCAGTCATCTAGTGATACTATCATTGTAAGAATATTCAAAATTACTTTACTTGCAGTTCACGTGAAAGTCTACGTATGAACAACACCTTACGTGAACACAAAGTCCAAAGCTCATGTTTACAGTCATGTTTTCAGCAGTTCGGTAACCACTATGAGGTGGTCATCAGGCACATATGATCTACAAAACGCCCAGAAGATAATCACATCTTACACAACATCACAATATTTCTAAAACCTAACCTAACCTAACATGACACGTCATGAAAACCCTAACATAACATCACAAGTGATGAAAATCTTAACATCACACGTGATGAAAATGTCGAAAAATCTTTGTCTCGATTACATCTGATATCACAAAAATCTCGTGATTTTGAGGCAAAAACTTCGCAGAGCGGAAGTAAAATATTCTATTTTCATGTAAACTTCGCCTCTTACTGAGGTAAAAAAAAAGTCTGGGAACGATGAATTTTCAGTAACATCAGCACCCACCGCAGTAAGGTGAAAGTCCGCTGCGAAGGAAAGGAAAATTTCACTTAGAACTAAAAGCAAAAATCAGATTAAGAATTTAGTTCGCCGGTACAGGAGGTAAAAGCTTATCATAATATAAACTCTGTTTTCAAAATAAGTGACCAACATTCATCGAGTCAACGAATTATCCAAGAGACCAAGACAGAGCGAACTGAAAAGCACTGGTCTTCCCTTACCCGACCCACGTTGGATGGTCAGCAGCACCTTGGAGCCCCCCCAGCCTACACTCTGGCGGGAAGCATAACACAAGCCCAGTCTTCCCAATGACGGGATGACCAGCACTGGTGGATCATCCCATGACGGGATGACCAATCATAGCTGCAACCCGATATATACACATCCTGTCCATAAAGTCCCGCGAACACTCCCCTAGCAGCCTTATTATGACGTCCGGGACCTCTCTCTCTCTCTCTCTCTCTCTCTCTCTCTCTCTCTCTCTCACACACACACACACACAACATACCTTTCACACCTCAAACAGCAGACATGACCCTAGAGGTAAACCATGATGAGAGATGTATATCGTGTCATCGGCTGGAGTAATGGCCATAATGGAGGACCAACGCCGCCATGGATGCAAATTAAACTTTTGTCTGCGACTTTATGTTGGAGGAGGCGAGACACGCCGGCCGGATCTGAACAAGGGAGCGCCCACCAATAATGTCTTGATTTGTATACCTGGAACAATAGACTGTGGCCGTATTCTTTCTTACTTTCTTCCTACAGTCTCTCTCTCTCTCTCTCTCTCTCTCTCTCTCTCTCTCTCTCTCTCTCTCCCAGGAAGAATACCCCTGATAATTAGTGATCTCCGCTCGTTTTTGCCTTCGTGGTCACGAGCTCTTTGCCGGAGGCATTCTAGATGCTGACCTCTCATATATTGAACCCACAAGCACCACTCCACAACTACAGTCCCTACCACCACAACCACAACCATGATCCCAATTACCACCTCAAACATAACCACGTCCACCACATAAACCACAACCAAGATCCCTACCACCACCATAGCAACCATTATCTCCACCTAACACCATCACAACCTGGGCTTGTCGATAAATAGGTACCTGGCTTAGGCTGGGATATATATATATATATATATATATATATATATATATATATATATATATATATATATATATATATATATATATATATCCCTGGGGATAGGGGATTAAGAACACTTCCCACGTATTCCCTGCGTGTCGTAGAAGGCGACTAAGAGGGAAGGGAGCGGGGGGCTGGAAATCCTCCCCTCTCGTTTTTTTTTTTTTTAATTTTCCAAAAGAAGGAACAGAGTGGGGCCAGATGAGGATATTCCACAAAGGCCCAGTCCTCTGTTCTTAACGCTACCTCGCTAACGCGGGAAATGGCGAATAGTTTAAAAGAGAAAGAATATATATATATATATATATATATATATATATATATATATATATATATATATATATATATATATATATATATTGGAAAAGATCACTATTTTCCCCGTGGACTCATAGGAATATATATATATATATATATATATATATATATATATATATATATATATATATATATATATATATATATATATAAAGCATTAAAGAGATGGCCTTCATTATGGCATTCAGTTGCCTTGCTCTCTTAGCTATATGTAATAAAATCAGCCACACATCACGTGATCATGGGCCACATTCTTAGTGAGTGTGTGTGGTCTTAGCATTATCTTCAACACCCGAAGGTGTTAGATTTTTCTGTTGGTGTAAGTTACGATGACAGCTTTAATGACCCTGGCAGTTGATAGGCCTATAGCCCAAACAACCAACCAACCTAGCAGTGATTCCTAACACAGTAGCGCCAACCACAACCACACAATCCCTCCCACCACAAACTGACACCTAGTATTTCAGCCACTACCATACCCACAACCACGAAGACAACTACTGCCACCATCACAACCATAACCCGATTTCCAACCACCATCACAACCATAACCACCTTAGTCACCACCTGATACTTCCATCACCTTACCATGGCTCCCTCACTCTACCATTACCACCCTCACTCTCCCATTACCTCCCTCCCACTAGCGTTAACTCCTTCATCCCACCATCACCTCCTTCATCCTCCTACTACCTCCCTAACCCTGCCAATACTTCCCTCCTCCTACCATAGACTCACTGTACCATTAACTCCCTCACCCTACCATCACCTCCCTTACCCTACTATTACTTTCCTCACCTTACTATTAGCTCCCTCATCCTACCGTTACCTCCCTCACACCACCATCACTAGTAGTGTACTCACGACTGACAACTGTTATCACCTCTCAAGTAAATTTCAGACTTCCAGTTAAGACGTTATCATCTGAACGTCGTCTGCTGCGGGCCATGCCAGACGGTGTTGCCTTGCGTGGCCGCCCCACACGGCCTCTGCTCTGCCTCCCTTACTTTCCCGACACAAACGTTGCCATATTTCTCTCCCCTCCAACTACCACTCTTACCCGAGGATCGCAGTATTTCGTCTGTTTCCCTATCCAAACGATGCCATACTTTTCACTCACCTGCCGAAGCGTTGTTTCATATATATATATATATATATATATATATATATATATATATATATATATATATATATATATATATATATATATCCCTGGGAATAGGGGAGAAAGAATACTTCCCACGTATTCCCTGCGTGTCGTAGAAGGCGACTAAAAGGGAAGGGAGCGGGGGGCTGGAAATCCTCCCCTCTCGTTTTTTTTTTTTTTCCAAAAGAAGGAACAGAGAAGGGGGCCAGGTGAGGGTATTCCCTCAAAGGCCCAGTCCTCTGTTCTTAACGCTACCTCGCTATCGCGGGAAATGGCGAATAGTATGAAAAAAAAAAAAAAAAAAATATATATATATATATATATATATATATATATATATATATATATATATATATATATATATATATATTCCAGACCCGAACTTTGTCACATTTTAGCTACTCTCCTTACCCAAAGCTGGCATGATTATCCTGATCCCCTGCCTTAATGTTGCCATACTTCTCTTGCTCCCCTACTCAACCACTGCCATAATTCTCCCCTTCTACCTAAGAAGTATCACATTTCTCTTGATCATCCACCATTTTGCCACTGCTCCCGTGCTAACACCACAACATCACGAGAAAGATTCCCGTTTCATGAACTTTAATCGTAGGAACTTAAAAATCCCTTTCACTTCCATCAAAGGAACCTACATGTTCCATATCAAACTACACAAGAACCTTCCCCCAGAGGTTGGCAAAAGAGAAGGTGTAAGTGGTATAAAGACAAAGGAATCTTTTGTAACTTCAAAATACCGTAGATACGTTTTCCCACCTTTAAATCTGACCCCATTACATCAGTGTTCGATAGGGTGGGAAGTAGGGCTTGGTCAGCGAAACTGAAGTGTAGAAACAAAAGGGGAGATCTAGAGTAAAGATGGCTGCTGTGTGTTTAGAGAAGCTCTGAGTGGTTTGTGAAGGAGGTACATATTTCTTGTGCCCTCCTCCTCCTCCTCCTGTAGCGTTCTTTCCAAATCCTCCTTGTATCATCTGTACCTCTCCTAACCTTCATGACAGCCTCGTCACACAGCATCATGGTTCTTATCATCTAACTTTCCCATGTACATGTACTTCTGTCCTCATGTTAACTTGCATCCCTAATCATCTCCTCTATCTTCACTGTCACTTGTGCCTTTGTATCTCCTCTCTGTTTCTCTTCTTGTTTCCTCTGTGCTCTCCTCGTCCCCCTGTACCTTTTCTCATCCTCTTGTTTCCCATCTCATGCAATCCTACCCTTTCCTCTCGGTCCCCCATTGTCTCATCATCTTGCATACCCACCCGTCCTCTTCCTTACTGTAAACCATCTTCATTCTCCCATACTTCCCTCCTTTCACTCTACACCTCAGTCTATAATGCCAGGCCATCCCCACTCCCGCCCTCGTTTCCTGCACACAGCTGCCCAATTTCCCACAAGCTTTGCTTCCGAGGCACGAAGTATAATTAACAAGGCCAGCTGAGGTGGCAAAGTAAAGCAAACTATGGCCGCGTACAGCACAAAGGAGTGTGTCAAGCTCCCGCAGTGCTTCCAGTAAGGACAGGGTGGAGAGTCTTCACTAGGAATGAAAGCCAACCTAAGGGACAATCTATCCAGACACTTACAGCGAGAAAAAGGGAAGGTTATCTAAGGTTACATAAAGACCAGGGAATTAGAAGGCCTTTATGGGACTTGTCAGTTAGCAACTAGAGAAAGGACCTTGAGGAGGACTTGTGAGTTAGCAACGGAAAGGATGAACCGTGAGGAGGATTTGACGACATGGAAAAGAGATGGTTCTTTACGAGGACTTACACCAGCAAAGACGTTATAGTTGACTCTGACCAAGCGAAAGGAAGGTACCTACCGGGATTTCGAGACAGCAAAGTCGACAGGGTCTTTATGGGTTCTGGTGTGCATAGGGGTAAGATTCGTTAAGGGTCCGGACATATGAGCTAGTAAAGGAGGGATCTCCAATGTTGAGAGCGACTAGAGTGAGGAGACAGAATTACGGGGATTTCCGTCCAACAGAGATCGTTAGGACGGCTGACAGGACCCTGAGGCTGAGGGTAGTGGGGGCTGACACGAGAGACAGGACACCATAATATAAAGGATCTCTCAGATACTCGACGATGCAAAAGTGCAAAAGTCTGTAAGATGGCTACCATCTCGATCGCAAATTTACAGGTAATTTCAGAAAGCAAAGAAGGGTGGGTCTTCTGAATGGACTCCGAGCTATCAAGAGGAGGAAGCTTTCCGGGGATTTCAATAATGCAGAGTGCACATGGTCTTCACAGATAATAAAGTTGAGTGAATCCTTATGAGAACCTGGATCTAACAGATAAGGAGGATCTTTGAAGGCAAATGAGTCTTTAAATGGTATATATGGTTTCTCAAAAAAGTGAGAAAAAGGGACAGTCTTCATAGGGAATTCGAACTAACAAGCAGGTAAAGATCTTTATGTAAACTTCGACCTAACAAGTGAGTAAAGTTATGACTTATAAGAGGAGCGCGATCGACCAAACATGGAAACATATTCACGAAGCCTTCCATCTTGCTCAGGGGCAATGATTGTTGCTCTACACGGAGGACTTGGTACTCCTGAATAAATTTCATAAGGAAAACAATGCATTACATGGTGAGGGTTGTGCACGGGAGAAGTTAATCAAGACTTCGACGAGCAACTTTCACAGGTTGACTGATGAATAAAACAAGTTTTACAAGAGAAAATATTTCCGGACGAGGTTTTGCAAGACATTAAAAATATCGCACCCCTTTAAACACGTTTCGATCCTCACAATCATTCTCCCCTCTATCATGTACCTAGCACTGATCTTGTATACGGCAATCAATCAATAAACAATTGTTATTCGGACAATACATGTACGTAGTAACTCACGTCACTATTTCATGAAAATGTTTCTGTGTATACAACCGAGATTCGAATCCAAGTGTCTGTGTACAAATGGAGGCGAATGAGTCTGAGGTTAGCATAGTGGGCGACAGTCAGATAATGAAAGATGAAAAAGAGTTGAATGAAGGATTATCACAAACCATAACTGTAATGATTATCACAAACCATAACTGTAATGATTATCACAAACCATAACTGTAATGATACAGTAAGAGTGGACGGTGGGTGGGTGGCGGCTGAAATGGGTGTGAATTAGAATAAATGATAAACGAAGACAGAAAACTGAAGCATTAACAATTAACAATACTCAGTGATATTATATTTCATATGTCTGTCCAGCTTGGGACGATTGGTGTGTTGGAGTGCAGCATTAAGAGCGCCCCGTGATGATGGACGACATGAATAATCAATGTGAAAAATGAATGTTAGGTACATAGTCGTCCCTCCAGCCTTCCCGACTGTCACATATCTGATTTATTTCTTTACTCTCATTTCTACTCAACTCCATTTCCAATTGTTCTCTCTCTCTCTCTCTCTCTCTCTCTCTCTCTCTCTCTCTCTCTCTCTCTCTCTCTCTCTCTCTCTCTATCTATCTATCTATCTATCTCTCTCTCTATCTCTCTCTCTCTCTCTCTCTCTCTCTCTCTCTCTCATACAAGTAGGTTGATGACATTCGGTCCATAACAACACACACACTCCTCGTCTCACATATAACATTCGACACCTAATCTGAGCGACTCTCAATGAACTCTAAATATTCCTGTGGTGATCGCTACGCTCTATACTTGCTCAGTAGCAAACGTTCTTCATAGGTACTCCTAGGTAGGTATGTACTTCCTCTGCGATGTCCCTGCCTGAGAGCAAAACCTCATCGTATATACTAGTAGGTAGATGGGTAAGTAGGTAGGCGAGTACGTACCCTAAGCAGGTACTTCCTGCCTGTTGTGATGTCAGTACGAGGTGATCTAAATGTCTCATGATGAGTCTCGGCAGGTACACAGGGGTCCTTCCTCCCTCCCCTCAACAGGTCACTACGATGCCCTCAGGAAGTCTCCTCCCCCCCCCCCCTGCCCAGTGCTTCCCGCTTCCCTGAAACCCAGTACTACATGGATCAGTCCTCCCGCCCGAGCCAGCACCACTCCCTGACCCTGCCCTGTACAGCCCACACACGCCCCACATTCTCACTTGCGGCGGGCTAAAGGAACGAGACAATTAGCACAACTGTTCTTAGTTATATGGTGCAGGGCGTGACGCAAATGTGGTGCAGGGCGTGACGGAAGGCGTAGCGCAGGGTGTGACGCAGGCGTGCGTGGAACTCACCCCCGCCCGTTCTCTTCCTCCACAGCACAGAAGGCAGTCAGTCTTTGATGGAGAAACAAAGAAAATGAAAATTTTAAGTTTTTGGTTCGCTAAACGACTACGAATGGACCAGAGGCTCGCCCTGATGACAATGATGACCAAGTCAGGCACAGAGATGTTAACCAAACACATAACATTACTTCATTATTTTAATGAAATAAAATATTCTACAATTTACCTAAGTAGGCTGATGTGTACTTACTTGTATCTTACGTCAATGTTTCTCAAGAGTTTATTTACTCGGTTAATTTCTTCCTGCTGGAAACTTGACTGTCATGCTGAGAGATCCCACACACTTGAGGGACGTAATTGGATTGAAGATATCAACCACCTTCCTTCCTTCCCAACACCAAGTAACGAGACATCCGCACACCAAGTAACGAAGCAACCATACATTTTCTACAAAAGCATACTTGATTATTATCAAGAGTTCTCAAACTGAAGATGGCGTACCTTACCTGCCCACGCGTGCAATCGCAAATATATCCCTTTAAGATTACACGAATAATTACATATATATACATATATATATATATATATATATATATATATATATATATATATATATATATATATATATATACACCCCTGGGGACGGGAGAAAGAGTACTTCCCACGTATTCTCTGCGAGTCGTAAAAAGCGACTGAAAGGGGCGGGACCGAGGGGCTGGAAATCCTCCCGTCCCGTTTTAGTTTTCCAAAAGAAGGAACAGAGAAGGGGGACAAGTGAAGATTTTCTCTCTAAGGCTCAGTCCTGTGCTCTTGACGCTGCCTCACTTATGCGGGAAATGGCGAATATGTAAATCTTTTATATACATGAAGGTAGAGGTCACAGTGATAGTGATGATTGTGGTAGTGGTGATGGTAGTGTGGTAGTGAGTGTGGTGGTCTGACCAGTGGGAGGATCTTCAACAGGTCAACGTCTAGGCGACCACACGTACCTGGCTCTTCCAACAGCTGGGGTGTAGTGTCCACCTCCGCTGTTGTACATGAGTGAGCATCGACGGGAGGTCCTTCTCTCCCAGTCCCACTATCTCACCATTCATCTAGCTATACACAATACAAAGTAAGTAGGTATACGGCACACATACAATGCCTCACCCGAAAGAGTGGAGCAGCGTGCAGCTAATGACAAGTAGCAAGGATAAGCGAGCTGCATCATGCAGCTGGTGACGTGCAGCATCATACAACTGGTGATGTGCAGCACCATACAGCTGGTGACGTGCAGCATCATACAACTGGTGACGTGCAGCACCATACAGCTGGTGACGTGCAGCATCATATAACTGGTGACGTGCAGCACCATGAAGCTGGTGACGTGCAGCATCATACAACTGGTGACGTGCAGCACCATGCAGCTGGTGACGTGCAGCATCATACAACTGGCGACGTGCAGCATCATACAACTGGTAACGTGCAGCATCATACAACTGGTGACGTGCAGCACCATGCAGCTGGTGACGTGCAGCATCATACAACTGGTGACGTGCAGCATCATACAACTGGTGACGTGCAGCACCATGCAGCTGGTGACGTGCAGCACCATACAGCTGGTGACGTGCAGCACCATACAACTGGTGACGTGCAGCACCATGCAGCTGGTGACGTGCAGCATCATACAACTGGTGACGTGCAGCACCATGCAGCTGGTGACGTTCAGTATCACACAGCTGGTGACGTGCAGCACCATGCAGCTGGTGACGTGCTGCATCATACAGCTGGTGACGTGCAGCATCATACAACTGGTGACGTGCAGCATCAAACAACTGGTGACGTGCAGCATCATACAACTGGTGACGTGCAGCACCATGCAGCTGGTGACGTGCAGCACCATGCAGCTGGTGACGTGCAGCATCATACAGCTGGTGACGTGCAGCATCATACAACTGGTGACGTGCAGCACCATGCAGCTGGTGACGTTCAGCATCATACAGCTGGTGACGTGCAGCACCATGCAGCTGGTGACGTGTAGCATCATACAACTGGTGACGTGCAGTATCATACAACTGGTGACGTGCAGCACCATGCAGCTGGTGACGTGCAGCATCATACAACTGGTGACGTGCAGCACCATGCAGCTGGTGACGTGCAGCACCATACAGCTGGTGACGTGCAGCACCATGCAGCTGGTGACGTTCAGCATCATACAACTGGTGACGTGCAGCACCATGCAGCTGGTGACGTTCAGCATCATACAACTGGTGACGTGCAGCATCATACAACTGGTGACGTGCATCACCATGCAGCTGGTGACGTGCAGCACCATACAACTGGTGACGTGCAGCACCATGCAGCTGGTGACGTGCGGTCGGCAGACGGGGCGGTGGACGGCCAGGCAGCCTTGAGACACGCCCCTCCACTTCCGCTCTCTGCTTCCGGCGGTGGCACCCGCGGACCCGGACAACGCCAGGTGAATCCTGCACGGCTCATCCAGGTGACCGGGGCACCTGTCCGCTCACCTGCACCTTTTCTGGCTGCCGTAGGTGGCACACCTACTTCAGTACCCACCATCGTTAAGAAACACCAGCTTAAGCTGGCGCAGCTATTTTTGTCGTATGCACCTGTCCCCCCCCCCCCCCCCACACACACACACATATTTGTTCTGATGCACTATATACCTGTCTTACTTAGCATATATCTGTCTTGATCAGCAAACACCTGCCATGGTTACTACACCTTCCCTAGGTAGGACACGTCGTGCACATACTGGACACAGTCGGGGTCGTGCACAGACTCTCGCCTCTTCACTAATGAATATAGTTGGAGTTCTTTTAAGTTGTCTCGGTAATTAAGACGTTAATGAGTCGCTTGAGGCGGCACAGGACCTTTGAACAATTTCTGGCTCAGAAATTTCTCTGGACTTTCAAGGTAATGTCAGTATTAGCTGGCAGGCCAGTAAATGTTGTACCTGGCTCCATGTTCGGCCACCCGCATCTCTGCCTTCACCTCAGCGTTATCATCTAGTATTTAGCCATTCCTTTCATGTCTTCCGGCAAAGGTCATCTAAAAGGTGTTCCCTGGTGCACGCACGTATCTTTTTCATAAACACCTCTCGACCGTGTGTCTGGTCTTGTGTTGTCCCGTATTGTCTACTTCACTCATCCTGCCAGCACCTGACACTTCCAGCGTCCACTGCTAAAACTGTCTGCGCTTGTTACTGTTTGTATTGTCTTCCACCAACCACCATGCAAATGTTACTAAACACACTTATATGCCGACATCTGTTGCTGTCTACACCCTAATTACACCTTCTCGACTACGAGAGTTGCTACATACAGTGATACACTGTACTAAACCTTTGTTTATAATCCTGTGAACATTCCTGCCTACACCAGCCGCCTGGCACGGTCCATCACAACACTTGACCCCTCGCTGCACACACCCACCTCCCTGATCAACACTGACCCCTCCCTGCACACACCCACCTCCCTCATCAACAGACACCAACACCTCTGGAGCGATGACGCTCTACTACAATCTCAAAGGTAAGTCGTGTACACACTGATCCTGACCCAGACAAACACGTTAACAGACCTAGACTCAGAGGACACACACACACACACACACACACACACACACCATGCTTTCACTTTTACAATGTGAAGAACAAATATATGAAAATCCAGAACATGTAAGGCGAGTGGCGGTCTACTTGATAAGTATGTGACGAACTATCATATGTTTTACTGTGGTGTTGTGAGAGCGGCGCTGGATACCTCCTGCAGCCAGGCTCAACCTGGCGTCAACATCTCATCGCTCGCTCGTGAAGACTCGACTAAACGAGTGACATCACCGTAAAATCATGTTTTAATTCATGGTTTAATTCATGGTTTAATCGCTAATAACGTCATTCAGAAACCCAGATAAATCCCTAATAAAGTCACTCAGAAATCCTGGTTAAATCCTTGTTAATGTTATTCAAAAATGCCAGTTTAGCATCATTCGTCCACCGTAACCAATCCTGAACCAAGACCAACTTCAATGGTTGCCAGGCTTTACTCAGTCCTCCTATATCCCGCCTTCCATTACTGGCAATTCTTCTTTTCATTCCTAAGCCTATTCAGGACCAATCTTCCTCCCATTCCTCATCGGCACTCTTGAAAAGAGAGAAAATATTGAAGGCATTACCATCCTCTAACGGAGGCCAATTCCGTATTCTGTATTGCTCTCCCAGCCATCATGGCTCCGGGCTGGCTGAGATGGGCCGGGCAGACGGCTCCACCACCACCACCACGAGAGAGAGAGAGAGAGAGAGAGAGAGAGAGAGAGAGAGAGAGAGAGAGAGAGAGAGAGAGAGAGAGAGAGAGAGAGAGAGAATATATGTTCACGTTTTCAAAAACCTAACTCAAATCAAGGCAGCAAACTAACACTTTATTTTTTCTTCTAAAATCATTTGTTAATTGTTTACATACAACACACTTTCCTCATTACGAAGTTTCAATACAGAATACAGTATAGAATGCATGATCAACATCATCACTGCTAGCCTGCTACACTGCATGACCAACATCATCACAGCTAGCCTGCTACACTGCATGACCAACATCACAGCTAGCCTGCTACACTGCATGACCAACATCACAGCTAGCCTGCTACACTGCATGACCAACATCACAGCTAGCCTGCTACACTGCATGACCAACATCACAGCTAGCCTGAAACTGCATGACCAACATCACAGCTAGCCTGCTACACTGCATGACCAACATCACAGCTAGCCTGCTACACTGCATGACCAACATCACAGCTAGCCTGCTACACTGCATGACCAACATCACAGCTAGCCTGCTACACTGCATGACCAACAACATCACTGCCGGCCTGCTACATTGCATGACCAACATCACAGTTAGCCTGCTACACTGCATGACCAACATCACAGCTAGCCTGCTACACTGCATGACCAACATCACAGCTAGCCTGCTACACTGCATGACCAACAACATCACAGCTAGCCTGCTACACTGCATGACCAACATCACAGTTAGCCTGCTACACTGCATGACCAACATCATCACTGCTAGCCTGCTCATCGGATGATCCAATAAAACAAATTCGTACGACCGAATCATTGCTAAAAAGAATGTTATAGAATGACTAACACAAGGAGTCGTACAACACACAAACTAATAACCCAGTTGCTATCCTCTTAAATCACCTGTTCACGAAAGTATACAAATGAATAAATCGTATCTTCACAATGATTCACGTGATCAAAAAATATTGACACCTAATACACACACTGAATTTGTACTCACTAAATCACCAGATCTTCACAAAATATCACCTAATCATGTTGTTCACACACTCAGTCCCCTAGTCAGTTCTCCCTCATCCCATCCAATAATCACCAACATTACCTCATCCTTGATCACTAGGTTACCCGCCCAACCTCTAGTGACAACGTTCTCCCACATCGACTCAATTGATCACTAAGTTTTCCCTCTCCGAATCCCCCAATCACTGAGTTTTCACATCGAATCAGCTGACAATGATGTTATCGCCATTAGTGTTGCTTCATAGAACAGAAAATGCTGAGGAGGAGGAGGAGGAGGAGGAAGAGGAGGAGGAAGAGGAGGAGGAAGAGGAGAAGGAGGAGGAGAAAGAGGACGAGGAGGAGCAGGAGGAAGAGGAGGAGGAAGAGGAGAAGGAGGAGGAGGAAGAGGAGGAACCTTGAGGGGAGGAAATCGTACGGCCCAGAATCCAGTGATAAATGTGTGCGTTTGTTGGCTGCTGGATGCTGCTGCACCAGGCCCTGGGCGGAGCTACTGGAGTCAATAGTCAATATGTACGACTATGGTCATAAGAGATCCCTGAGGAAAGGCTGCTGGAAGGGTAGGTGTTGGGTCTCTCTCTCTCTCTCTCTCTCTCTCTCTCTCTCTCTCTCTCTCTCTCTCTCTCTCTCTCGGAAATTGTTCCATTGCCGCCAGCATCAAAACGGAATTTAAAACTTGTGGTCAGACGTAGTTACACAACTCTGGCACTAAAATCAATTTCGACCTTACCTCTGAACTCAGCCGACGTGAATTAAAGTTTTCCTCCCCGGCACTTTATTGACGTTTCTTCCCTGGGGGGCTGGCCGCCCGCCTCATGCAAAGTTCCCTGGGGGGCTGGCCGCCTCATGCAAAGTTCCCTGGGGGGTTGGCCGCCTGCCTCATGCAAAGTTCCCTGGGGGCTGGCCGCCTGCCTCATGCAAAGTTCCCTGGGGGGCTGGCCGCCTGCCTCATGCAAAGTTCCCTGGGGGGCTGGCCGCCTGCCTCATGCAAAGTTCCCTGGGGGGCTGGCCGCCTGCCTCATGCAAAGTTCCCTGGGGGCTGGCCGCCTGCCTCATGCAAAGTTCCCTGGGGGGCTGGCCGCCTGCCTCATGCAAAGTTCCCTGGGGGGCTGGCCGCCTGCCTCATGCAAAGTTCCCTGGGGGCTGGCCGCCTGCCTCATGCAAAGTTCCCTGGGGGGCTGGCCGCCTGCCTCATGCAAAGTTCCCTGGGGGGCTGGCCGCCTGCCTCATGCAAAGTTCGAGCAACGTGGTCTGGGAGGATGGGGGAGGGGAGTGCTAATTACGAGGATGAGGTGGGCTGGTGGAGGGGTAGGGGGTTGTATGGTCATACTGGCGAGGTAGGAAAGTTGTTAGTAGTGTGAGGTACTTACGGCGGTGATCATGGGTAAAGCCAGGGAGGACCTTAGAAATGTTAGGGAGAAGGTCAGGTGGTCCTGGAGTACTAAGTGAGGAGAAGCGGAGAGGAAAAGGATGCCACATGGGGTAACATTGTTGGTGGAGGTAGTTAAACACAGTCATTACGTCATCTGTAGCACACTGACACAAACGTCTCCGATATTTTTCTTTAAAAGTCTAGAGAGAAAAATAAAGCGGTAAAACCAACTCCACATGTCTACGGAAATTCCAAGTTGCGATCAACTGTTCACACTGGCTATGTCTGTTAATATTCAAACCAGAAATTCTCGGCAAAATTTCAAGACAAGTTTCAAAATGAAATACAAAGGAACTCAGTCAGAATGTTCTATCCAACAACTTTCAAAAAGTCCTATAAAAATTCCAGTAAAATTCACCCCATATTCCACTAACTAAACGCAACCAAAAATTCCAATTTCATTTTACTGAGAAATGCAACATATTAATGATGAGTTCAGATTTCCTTTACCACAAGCACCTGACCAGTATTAGTACATTACCTTGATGTACCACCCATACCTGACCAACACCAGTACATTACCTGTGTACAACACCAGTACTTTAACAACACCAATACATTACCTTGACATACCATGAACACTTGAAGAAAAATTCTCACTGGGCTCCTTCCTCTGTTCCTTCTTTTGGAAAGAAATACAGGAAGGGAGGGTTTCCAGCCAACCTCTCCCGTCCCTCTTAGTCACCTTCTACGACACGCAGGGAAGACGTGGGCAGCATATATATATATATATATATATATATATATATATATATATATATATATATATATATATATATATATATACACACATGGATATAGTGTATATGAACGTGCACTTTCATAGAACACATAATGCGATCATAGCCGAGCTATTAGTGTTACCAACTACCACGCAAGGATCCCGGGGTCAAGTCCTTGCTGTTGGAGTTGGAAAGATGGAGTGAAAAATATTTTGAGCGATCGGGGCCTGAACATACATGAGGGTGAGAGTGAATTGGAACGATGTGGTATAGCGGGGTCGACGTGCTGTCAATGGACTGAACCAGGACATGTGAAACGTGTGGGGTAAACAATAGAAAGGTCTGTGGGGTCTGGATGCAGATAGGGAGCTGTGGTTTCGTGCATTACAAATGACAGCTAGAGACTGAGAGTAAACGAATGTGGCCATTTTTTGTCTGTCTTTCTGGCGCTACCTCGCTAAAGCAGGGGATAGCGATGGTGTTTCCTATGGGGCGGGGTAGCGCCAAGAAATGGATAAAGGCAAGCATGTATGGATATGTACATGTGTATACATATGTCTTGTGTATGTGTAAGTATGTATATGTGCGTGTATGGGCGTATATATATATATATATATATATATATATATATATATATATATATATATATATATATATATATATATATTCCTATGAGTCCACGGGGAAAATGAAACACGAAAAGTTCCCAAGTGCACTTTCGTGTAATAATCACATCATCAGGGGAGACACAAGAGAGAAATATAACAGTGTGTAAGGACACATAAATATATGAATTACAAATAGAAAATATCTTATCAGTTATGGTCATTATATTCTCATACGTTCGACGCTGATACACTGAAAAAATAAAATGAAACGTATATCAAGAATATTGCAACCTGAAATTATAAATACCTTTCCGACTGCCTCACCTGCCCTAGCTTCTCGCTCCCTGACAACTTTATTTCCGGTTTCCACACCGGCGCTGGCATCGGATTCCTTAACTGTCCTTGTTAAATGTCTTCACAACCATCTCTATTTTCTGGTCTCCTAATTGCCTTTATTCCCCGACTTGCCTTTCGTCACAATATCCTTTTCCCGTCGTCCTCATCTTCCCACTTCCTAACCGTTCTTGATATCCAACTGGCTAACAAAAGATACCGTTGGGTCGAGATGACCACCGTAACCAGACGGCGTCAACACCTAAGGTCACTTGCTAAAGGTGCGCATTTCTCTGCTACTGAGACAGTTACCGTATTGGAGTAACACACACTTACACACCACGGCGTCCTTAACCTATGCAAACAATGTTCTCATACGAAACCAGATGCCTTTATGCAGGAGTAAAACATCTTGCAGAGGTACAGGCTGCTGCTGCTAGCCTCATGAACCCTTCTTACGTATAACTAAGTACAACATTACGAACGCTCAAGGATTAGTTCAAAGGTCAGTCCTCAACACCCAGGAGTTGTACCGTCTTGTCCAAGAAGTTAAGGAGAAAAATGTACATGTGAGGGCGAGCTAACAATATCATCCACTGACCAGTATCTTAATACCAGGAACCTTACACAAACATCCCCAGTTCATGAAAGCTTGCCTTTCTGACGAGTAGTCTGATGCACAGTAAACATTCGAGCATGATATTACCATCCTTAACCACGATGAGCCGATGACCTTGTTCCTAAGAATGAGGTTAAAGGTCACGTCGCGGTCAAGGGTCGTACTATTGTCCTCAAAGGTAGTGCCGACGTGATTAGAGGTTGTGCTGAAGGGTTGCTGGGTTGTGTTCAAGTGTTGTACCAGGGGTTACGCTAATAATGAGACAACTTTACCCAGTGACCAATGCTCTGTTATGGTGGCAGGAACGGTAGCATATACCATCGCTAAAGACACCATTAACATCAACCAAAGTTCTTGCTGTCTTTAATGCAGCTTCGATATAAAAAGACGATGAAAATAATATATATAAAAAATAGAAATATCATTACTTACATATACCTTGGTTGTTCTACATATATGACTGGAAGTCCTTATGGAAATATGGGGCTAAGAAGGTTTGCACACACAGAACATCTGTTCTGCACGTTGAGCACTGGCACTACAGGCGGGTGTGGAGGATGACAAGGTTCACTGGTGTGTTGAGAACCAAGACTACAGCAGCAGCAGATCGGCTAGCCGCTCACACCTACATCTTACACTTCCTTTAACATCAAGAAATGCTCGCTTCCTTTGCCTTCCATACTTATCAACTCTCACTTTCCCTTTTACTGTTATCACTTTCTTACACTTTCCTTCACCTCTCTTACTCCTTCTCCATTACTTCCACTCTCATTCCCTCCCTTCCTCTTCTCTTTCCTTTCCCTCAGTCTTCCCTGGTCAGTCCTCACCTCGTCTCCTGCCAGCCTGGTCTCCCCCGCCAGACAAACAGTTGCGTGGTCACTGTGACGGACAGGTAGGAACAGTTCGTAAGGCACATACAAATACACCAGAGGCAGACCACATGATAGGAGGAAGAAAAGGAAGAAGAAAATGTGAATATATGAAAAAAGCGAGGAGGAAATTACAACAACAACAACAACGACAACAACAACAACAACAACAGTGCAACACCTTGTTAAAACAAAATGAACCAGGGTGGACAACAAACTTATCTCTGAAAACCGGACAGAAAAGTCTATTTTCACCCAGCAGCTTGTGTGTGGGTGAGTGTGAGGAGGGAGGAAGGCGTAGGCGGGCTGTAAAGGGGCGTGGGTTTGGATTTACGAAGCCATGATTGATTTTTATTTTTGCCGCAAGAGCGGTTATATCACTGCGCCTCCCACCCCGGCGAGTGACCTGTGGACGATGTCGGAAAAGACAATACAAAGTGTTCCAAAGATCCAGGGACTGGAAGGGGGCGGGAAGGCTCAATGACTGAAATACATTGTTGGTAACTTAATGAGAAAAGTGTTAACATGATTTGGGCAACACAATTCATATGGTAAGTGAGGTTTGCAACAGTTGAACAACAACGACTGGATTACGTCTCGAGATAAATAACAAAAGTACAATTTACAATAAGTTATGATACTTCTCGAGAATCTGAGAGAGAATATCATCATGGATGACATTTTGTAATGTTTGGTAAGAATCATCTCTGAGCTCACTAACTTCACCGTGAGTGTGTCAGTGATAAGGTGCAAAGTGCACATGACCCAAGTGACGTGAATTATTATGACGTCACTGATCACGACTACAGGTTTACACCATTAAACATGAAGGTTTGGGGGATGTGTAAGGAAGCGAGAGTGGGGTTTTGAGGTACACGTATTACGTGATATACGGATACATCTGAGGTTGTAAGGTTGTAAACCTACGAGTTTGTAAGTGGTATGGCAGGAGGTGGACGTTGGTTCTCTCGGGTGTGCGTGTGATGTGAGCAATCGTGGGTTAGGGTTATGCGTGGACGTGGGGTGTGGGTGTTGGTGTCAGCATGACGCAAGGTGCAATTCAACATCTGCGACTCATCGCAAACCAACACAATTTGTTCCCGTGAATAAAGGAAAACCCTAAACCTTTGGTACCATATTGCTAACGGAAAGGTCTCTGTTCACGTGGACGCCAGTATGGCTACCACACGTCCTTCCAAACAGGTGTTGTGCCCACCTGCTTCGTGAACAGGTCTTGATGATGTAACGATTGTAAATAACGATACGCACAAGGTCAAGTGATCCAACATAGTGACGTTCATGAGTGGGCATGTGTGATGACCCAGTGATCGCCACAAGGCCAGTATGGGGGATGAAACTCATCTCTCTATACAACATCTGTTCTTGCCTGGATCCCAGAAAAGATTGCTCTTGCGCCATAATTACCTCCGGACACATACTCTACACTTTCTCCCATGTAACTTAATCCCTAGAATAACTCTTTAAATGTCATTCGAAAAATAAAAGTTCAGCTGGTCTTCTAGAGAATAAGTCAGCATGTATACGAGAAGAAGGTCCACTAAGCCGTAGAAAAATTTGAAGAGCAGGAACAGCGGAGACAGATTTATGGGAAGCGTCTAAGTTTACAAGAGAGCTGGTGGTACAATGTGAAGCACATTATCACCTAAGGCAGTAACCACAGGATGACTACGGGCTACAGAAGCATCACTGAGAAAAGACATTACTGACAACTTTCTCCCTTACTCCGGTAGCCCTCCCCACTTCTCTCCCTCCCACGGTGGTGGCACGCGCCTCCGTAGGCCACCGACATCATATAATCCATTACCGTCACAGTGTACAGGCAGGCTACCTGCCCCATATCTAGCCATCGCCAACTCCATCAACATCCTCCCTGCGCACCATTCTCTCCACCTCGGCACCTTCCCTTACATTACCAGTCTCTCCCCAACCTTACCTCCAGGAGACCGACAAACTCCTTCTCTTCTCGCCCTCCAGCAGCTGATGTTCCGGATGGTTGCACAGTTCTCATGCTGTTCACCACCCCAACACTCTATGTCATCCATGCTTCACGGTGGCTGAACCATCCTCGGCTTTCTCCTCTCCTCTCCCTCCTTCCATCCATTTCGCCTCCCCCATCAGGCAGCATCATCTTCATCAACGAAACACATGCCCTCCAACACCCACAACTGTCCAAAGCCAAAACTCTCCTACCTCCAATTCCAGACAAAAACAGTCTACTCACTCCTTAATAAAACTACCTCGTTTTCATCCTTTACAACTCCACTCCCTTACTCAAATCACCACACTGGCCTTCTACCATCCTCCTAACTCCGACAATGGCCAAACTCCCTTCTGCAAACCCTGCAAATGGCTAGTCACTACCCTCAAAACCCCGGAAGTGGCCAGTCACTCCCTCCAAACCCGGTTTGATCAGCCACAACCCTCCAAAACCCGCCAGAGGTCAGCCAACCCTCTCAAAGAGCAAATCTTGCTCGCCACATGCTAGCCATGACGGCCCTCAGAAGGGGCTGGCTTCTGCGATGGATGTCTGGTTACCTGCCCAACAGAAAGTCATCTGTTCTATTTCAGGGACGCAAGAGTGAAAGCAAGGCGTTTGAACCAACCCTTGCAACTGTAGAAACAAGACAACCACCCATGTAGAAAGATGCTCAGGGCACTCAAAGCTGTAGGCGACCCTAACTCTCAGTTTGGGGCCAACGTCAGAGCAGTTAACATGATGTACATCGCTTACATCCGTTCTATGATTGATTATGCTGCGCCTCCGCTTGCTCTAACGCTTGCGAAAAGCTTGGAAAGCTTGAAACAATACAAAATGAAACAATGAGAATCATTCCTGGCTGCTACAAAACAACAAAGGTCCTAAACATGAGATGGATCTTCCTAGTATCACACACGGAATAAATGAAATTAATCTTCTTACTGAGGTCTGGTTACTCAGGCAAACACATCCAAATCAATGTAAAGAAACCTTCCAGTCCTTCTCCTCAAGCGGCAGACATCCATCCAGATGGGTCACTACAACTGGAAATAGCCCCATAATGTATGGTTTTCGTGAACGCTGCCACGAGACAACAATCGCAGACCCCTTCCCCCGGGGAAATTTACCTGTTTGACATAAAATCTTATCTCTCTCAGCCCCTCAACTCAGGTCACAGCCTGATTAAACATCGACGCTCGTTACCAAACTGAAACCATAACCATTGAACATAATCTCCCCACAACAAACTACAGGTACTGCCAACAATGCTGTTGCTGTAACGGGGCTTTTACGATAATCTGGGATTAGGGGTCAATAATTGGGCATCTACGCTCCAAATGAAACTATCTACTAACCTTATGGCCTTTAAATATGTTGAGAACTCTTGATAATCTCACTGGAAGTGACTGTCTTTCATCTTTAATTGTGTTAAATTCTACACCAATAGTCTGACCATAAATTCATCAAGTGAGGAATATGTAAATATTATGAGTAAATATAAGTTTTAAAATGGTGGATAGCATTAGGGAGTTCAAGAGATGGGATCACCAAGAGTGCACAACTTCCTCCCTGTACTATACAAACAGGTAATGACACAACCGGAGAAGGATAATCTGAAGGGAAGAGACACAATGTAGAGGCTGGATGATGGCAAAGTGGAAGGAAGAGGAGGAAACACGTTGACAGGGATCGATCTACTGGTTGCATCAGCGAGGAGGACAAAGGACTCCACACTAAGGGAAATCTTCAAAAACCTTTTGTACAACACACACTGCTGCAGTGGCAGGCCACAACCTTACACTGATCCGGTGCTGGCATAACATTTTCTCCATCCCTCAAGTGACTAAAGAAATACACTCAGACTAATCCGTGATAACCAAATTTAAAGTATTTGAGAGGAATTTACAGTATGTCCAATTCAAAAAAATTTAGACTAATCTAAGGTAAGTTAGACAAATCTATGGTCGGTTAGACTAATCTTAGTTACGTTAAACTAATCTAAGATAGACTAATCCAAAGTAGGTTAAACTAGACTCATCTAATATAGGTTAGGTTAATATTTTGGGATTGGGAAAAGCTTCTTGCACAAACTCTCGTTCAAGTAATTGGTTTGGCTGAACGTGTTAGGTACACAAGTCGTGTACATCACTAGGTAATGAAGACGTAGCACATTACTAAGAGGGTACACAAGTCGTGTACTCACTAGGTAATGAAGACGTAGCACATTACTGAGCGGGTACACAAGTCGTATACTCAATAGGTAATGAAGATGTAGCACATTACTAAGAGGGTACACAAGTCGTGTACTCAATAGGTAATGAAGACGTAGCACATTACTGAGCGGGTACACAAGTCATGTACATCACTAGGTAATGAAGACGTAGCACATTACTAAGAGGGTACACAAGTCGTGTACTCAATAGGTAATGAAGAGTGTAGCACATAACTGAGCGGGTACACAAGTCGTGAACATCACTAGGTAATGAAGATGTAGCACATAACTGAGCGGGTACACAAGTCGTGTGCATCACTAGGTAATGAAGATGTAGCACATAACTGAGCTGGTACACAAGTCGTGTACATCACTAGGTAATGAAGATGTAGCACATAACTGAGCGGAAGGAAAAGATGTCACACTACGGCAACCTGTGCTGGGGGGGAGACGCTATCACGGATGAGGTACACCGTAGCAAAACACCAGAGGAACAGGTCATATGAAGGATACAAACGTTTACTCTTCTGAGAAGCAAAGGAAGAAAAACATGAAAGACGCAGCATCTATCTGATAGTCCATGCATGAAGAATACATGTTAGGATATCATCAGCAGAACATGTATCACGAACATCCACAATACATTTCTCCATCTCTGCTGACCAAAGTTTCTGATCATAAAAGAGACAGAGGGAACAACACACGAATCACTGAATTACGCACATACAATCCAGCAGCGTTGGGAATGAAAAATATTGTCACACTTGAGGAAACGAACCAGAAACACCTGGGAAAACAGGGAGAGTCAGGAACTTGACACCTGGCGTGGCAACGGCGGCCGAGCTGAGTAAGGGAAACCAGACACTACAGACATATATGTGCACCCACGTACGCCAGGAAGACAAGAAAGTGATGGTGGAGGTACAATGTGGCGAGGTGAACCATGGAGGCTCCTCCTGTCTGTCAGGTGAGGCGAGGAAGTAGTGAGCGGCCGTGTGAAGCAAGAAGGAACTCAACGAGTGAGTGAAGCAAGACGGGTGGGTGAAGAAAGGAGGCACTGAGCGGGTGAGGGAAGCACTCGGCGGGCGGGTTAAGAAAGAAGGCACTCAGCGTCCTGGTGTCGCGAGCAAACAGTCTCATAATATAGTCTGGAATGCCCCTTCCCTCCCCAGGCTCGGCAGAGGAGACCCCATTACGGCAGCAAAGATGCTCTCACGCCAGTATCACCCACAACAGTCTTTTAAGATACTTGCCGCCACGTGCACCTTAGAATGAACACCATTGTCACTTTAAATGTGTTCCTGGGATTAGGTGCAACATAAACGTCATTAGATATATGTAATATTCGCAAGACATAGGTTGCAATCACAGACAGACGTCCTCTAACAGACTGGGAATTGGAAGAAAAACTTTAAGAAATAAATAAACGTGGAAAGAAATGTCTACGAGCTTTATAAGTATATGAAGCCTTTACAAAGGGACAGATCACTGTTGCTATGACCGGCAGAAGGTACGGGGTCCAACCTTCGCGATGAAGAGAGACTGATAACACTATGGTTAATTTCATCCATCACACACACACACACACACACACACACACACACGGTTAAGAGATGGGGCAACACCTGTGTAAAACTCTCCCTGAAACACGCGAACAGTAATCACACACATTCTCATGTGATGTACAGTTACAGTACAGCCAAGTATACGCCCAGACACGCACTTCCAGGCCGGCGGCGCACATGTACTGACTGGCAGCGTCCTCACCATCTCTCACGATCTCAACACAAGCATTAGCAACCCTTAATATACGGACACACACACACACACACACACACACAAACACATGCACGTGGAATAAAAGCCCCCCCCCCTCACACACACACACAACACTGGTGTAAACTGTCTCCTCGTACCACACAAACAGTGCTCACAAGGCTATGTGACGGTCTCGTGGGTCTGGTTCTAGAAAAGTAAATTCATCCTGTTCCTGATATGTTCCCGAGAGAGAAGAGAGAGAGAGAGAGAGAGAGAGAGAGAGAGAGAGAGAGAGAGAGAGAGAGAGAGAGAGAGAGAGAGAGAGAGAGAATTACATTAACAGGAAATAGAAGACCAAAGAGATGCTCACGAAAAGTCGTCTTCTCCACGGAGTAAGTGTTCACAAGGAAGTGACATCACATCTGACACACGTAACTCACATAACTAACGTCCAACACACACACTCGTACACCCAGGCAAGCACACCTTGCATGATGGTCGACACGGCATGTTCCAACCCTCACAGTTGACCGCACGGCGCTCACGTAATCTTCGATCCATCATAGTAAATAACCACAGCCAAGAGCCTCTCACTACAGACCAAAGACCTGATGCACACGTTAGGATAAACACTGTACCACACGTTACTCAGTTAAACACACCTTGTAGCTAATCATATACTATGAGACCACTATGAGACCAACATACAATCCTCAGACGACGTGCAAGCAGAAACTAATCTGATGATGAGACATAATGTAGTTAGCTGCCACTTAGATGACCTGAGCCAAACACAAGCTAACCAGCTGAATCTGCGACTGTCATGTTGTCATCTGATGACGACGACGACGACGTACACGAGTCAGTCTTCTGGAGACCCGTCGTCCAGCCAGCAACAAGTCCATGACTCTCGGACAAGCCATCACGTGATCAGGTCAGCGGTACCCCCGCCACACGGCCATCACCACGCCCCTATGCTTCCTCCTCGGCGCCCAACAACAACGCGCCACTACCGCTTCTTGACAACATTCCTCCATGAGGATTACTTACGAGGTGGTAGGATGGAGGTACCCTCGTACCTGGGGTAGCAACGCTCACCTGGTGGTACTCACGACGGTGAGGAACCAACCACGTCCACTCTGGCCAGCGAAACATGAGCCAAGATTGCGCCAAGAGAGACACAAACATCTGTCATTACTTGCAAGATGAAAAATCTATTGCAAAGATGCAAATCTTCCTCTGCTTGTAAGAAAAACTCTTGGGAAAGCAAAAGCAAATATGTACCTGCAAGAGGAATCAATACTTGATTGATTTTTAAAAAGAAATAAAACATCTGCTTGAAAGAAGTGTCAGTGCTTGCTCCACCATACCCGGCCATGCTTGCTCCACCATACCCGGCCATGCTTCCACCAGGACACGCTCTACCCCGGAGCAAACACACACAGAAGAATGACAACACATGTATTGCGCTAGACGTGGGAACCACAGACCAGCCAGGGGCAGTGGTTCCCCAACAGTGAAACCACACACTCACTAGTAACACCACGCTACGTCACACACTCACCAGTAACACCACGCTACGTCACACACTCACCAGTAACACCACGCTACGTCACACACTCACCAGTAACACCACGCTACGTCACACACTCACCAGTAACACCACGCTACGTCACACACTCACCAGTAACACCACGCTACGTCACACACTCACCAGCAACACCACGCTACGTCACACACCGGTAACACCACGCTACGCCACACACTCACCAGTAACACCATACTAAGCCTCGCACACTCCTCTTGTAGTAGCGGTGGTCAGAGATAGATGATGTCAGGTGGGTTACATTGCCCTGCTAACGATAACATTTCTCAAGAATCTAGTGTTGCCAGCATTTCCATGAGACACTTCATGTCACAATGGTGGATATCTCTTGCACTAAAATCTCACCGACAATTTAACATACGTGAATGTATTTCACAATTACATTTATAATCACAAGTACCAGTGTAACTATGTCAAATATTTTGTTATATATATATATATATATATATATATATATATATATATATATATATATATATATATATATATATATAAAGAGAGAGAAAGTGTGTGCGTGTGTGTATTAAGTCTTATATCTTCACCAAAAATTCCCCTGAGCTGCTTCACACAACTGGTCTACTCGACCTGGTTAAATCATCATTTATAAAAGAAGAAAATATTTTTGACCAAGTGTGTGCGGAACCTGCGGCAGCTGCATGTAACATGGTCATCAACAGACTTTCTCTTATCAGGAGTAAAATGTGAGGACACTCGACGATGGCAACTGTCTCAGAAAATGGGAGAGGAATAGGAAGAGGAAAGGACAGGGGAGAAAGGGAGGTGGAAAGGGATGAGGAAAAGGAGGAACAGAATGTGAGGACAGGAGGGGAAAGGAAGAGTGTAGCAACTGCTAGAAGACTTGGAGAACGAGGAATAAATCAAGACAACAGGGGATAAAAGTGAGTGTTCAAACTACACAGGAATAAGTTTGTTGAGTATACCTGGTAAACTGTATGGGTGGGTATTGATTGAGAGGGTGAAGGCATGCACAGAGTGTCAGATTGCGGAAGAGCAGTGTGGTGTCAGATGTGGTCGAGTATGTGTGGATCAGGTATTTGCTTTAACGAATGTACGTGAGGAATATGTGGAATTGATGGATCTGGAGAAGGCATATGATAGAGTTGATAGAGATGCTTTGTAGACGGTCGTAAGAACATATGGTCCAGAAGTGAGGCTCAACTAGTGTAAATCTTCTTCCCAGTGCACTACAACAGAGGTCATTTCAGACAAAGTAAATCACAAACAATGATATATATCACATCCTTATTTCTCTCTCTCTCTCTCTCTCTCTCTCTCTCTCTCTCTCTCTCTCTCTCTCTCTCTCTCTCTCTCCATTCTTTCTACTTATCCACCCTGTTCTTACTCCTATCCTGTCTTTCTATGCCCAGCTTCCCCCCCCCTTCCTACTCCCAAAGCTACTAGGCTCACATATGTGTCTTCCCAGATTCCCTCGCGACGCTGGAGAGCAGTGGTGCCGCTGCTGCTGCTGATGGGCCAGTGCTTTCTAATTTGCCTCAATGGAGAGTCACACTGGAACCATCGTGAGGGTTGGCTACACTAACAGGGTCTTTCTAGGACCTACGGTGGTCGCATTCGCTGAGTAACATTTGATGGGTCACACCTGAAATGCATACCATGAGGGTCATCTCACGGCAGTGTCAGGAGGGTCCACTTGCAAAATATGAACTGAAACGTCACACAGAACGGCTCTGATCTGGGCCACACTAGGAGGAAATACTAGAATTATGACACTAAGAAGGTCGAAGTGGCACAGGAAGAGGGACTACTTGGAGGGTCACACTCGAACACATACTAAAAGGGTTGTGTTGTCAGGAGTAACACCATCAGAAGTCACGAAAAGAGTCACAGATGGAAGCCCTATTTGGTCGGTCATAGTAAAGGTGACAAGGACACAAGAAGTCGGGTGCAGTGCGAGAGACACACTGACAAAGGACACACCAGGACAGTCTACGAGAGAGAGTAAGGGAAGAGGATCAACCACAAGATCGGGATATGAAAAAAAGAAAAAATGGAGAGGGGGAGGCACAGTAGGGTGCGAGAGGACAAAGAAGGTTCGGGGAAGACAAAGAGAGGCGAACAGAACAGCAAGAGACTGAGGGCAGGAAAATGAAGTGGGCGAACAGAGGGAACGACGAAGGGGAGGCACTGAAGGACGGGTGGTTGGGTGGGTGAGAGAGGCGGAGAAAGCCGGGACCCAGACTAGTGAGGTGAGGCAGGAAGAAGATAGTGAAGCAGAAATAAGGAAACTACCCACTTCACCATGTTACTGACTCAAGATGCCATGGAGGCATTAAGACCAATTACACCTCTCATCCAAAACATACATCTAGTTATTCCTCTCCTTATACAATATGTACGTACAACAGGAACTACACCTCTTATACAAAACATACAACACCCAGCTACCCCTCCTCTCATGCAATACATACAAAAGCTAGGTCTGCCTCTTATACAATACATACACATCCTCTCATACAGTACATACAAAAACCAGCATGATACAATATATAAAACAGGAAACAAGATGCATAGACGGCCAGCTACATTTCCTTTCATACATACAATGAAGAGAACAAAACAAAAGTTAATTGCATCAAACAATTTCATTTAAGAATGCGTACTTATATAACACTTTCTCTCTCCAGCCACGAGTGGCACACCATATAATAGATAAAAATAAGGAGCCTTACTGTTGTATGGATCTTACAACGAGAACAATACGTTCGTTCTCCCTCCCCTTCCTCTCTCGCCACGTTCCCTCCCCCACCAACTCACAGCTCCCGCTAACACTCACCCAGATCCATATATCGACCCAAAATCTCTCCCTGTGAGGGTTTGAGGAAAAACAATTACGAATCAATGAAAAAGTCAGACGTATGGTTCTAGTTCTCAGGGTGTTGGGTCCTCCGCCTAAGTCTTCCTTTAGCTTGGGTATCAGGTCTATTTTATCATATTTACATTATTCTAACCTTGAATTGAGCTTGTAGCCATAAAGAATTTAATTTTGCATCATATATACAATTTGACAATAAAGACATCTCTTACTTTATCTTATCTTAAGGACCCCAAAGGTGCACGCTCCTCCTGTAGACCTTGACCCCAGCACCGAGTTCTGGTGGCAGGACCACAGTGGTTCATGCTCCGATCTTTGGAGATCCCACATAACAGGGGCGGGGCATCAGGATTCCAACAGCACAAGCTACTCTCTCAGGTCGTCCTCCAGCTCGCATTCTCGGTCTGAGACCTGGCCGCCCAGATCCCATTCTGATGCGTTTCCTTCACCCGGAGTTCCGGTGTCACGAGCCTCACAGAGCTCCTACAATCTCGCCAAGGAAATCCACGACCTTACCAAGTCTGTACAACAATGAGATGCACCTCCATTCCCTCGAACTGTCTTGCTATCACCGCTCGTGAACTTACTGAGACCTGCCCTTTATATGGCGAGGCATCAAAGTAACACACATGGCTCACACGAGGCAACATCCTCTCTCTCTCTCTCTCTCTCTCTCTCTCTCTCTCTCTCTCTCTCTCTCTCTCTCTCTCTCCTCTCTCTCAAACACCTCAATTTGCAAACATTACTAAAAGCAAAATCCTTCGACTTTTCAAGCATCTTCCCAGTGTTACTTCCTCTCGCTGTCTGCCAGTGTGATCCTCATAAGAAGACGACACTTGCATACCATCAGTACCAGTACATCTGTGCCAAGCTTAGCAGCCAGAAACTTACGGCATTAGAAATTTACCGCCAGTGTTCAGGACAATGATGAAAGTACCTCACACAGACCATCGCTCACACTGACAGAGAAGTAAATATCCAATAAAAAGACCACAGAAGAAAGTACTGATATGTACGACATGTTGTGTGGAGCGAAGCTGAGCCGACTGGATACACAAGCTTTTAAACCTTTTATCCGTGCGAGGATAGCGACGCTGGTGGGCGGTATTCTGCGTAGGTTATCAAGCCAGTGTAAAACTGTGACTGAAGTGTGCACGACCTGAACCTTTTCATCACGACGATAAGACCCTCAAGGGCCAGGTCAAGGGTCACGCTACCATATCTAAGGGTCGTACCATAGTGCTCAAGGGATTATTTTTTTCTTTTGACAGTCCTGACATCCTCGTGTTGTGATATTTGATGTCTTACATCTAGAGTGCATCGTCTTCAACTGGATTAAGGTCAAACATAACGAGTCGTTTCTCTCATTTATCAACCTGACAACCTCGTCAACCAGCCCTCCATTCACATAGTTATTTGCAAATACCTTATTTAAAAGAAAATGGTGCAAACAAAATACTCTATAAACTTTTATTTCAAACAAAATATTCTATAAACTTAAATTTCAAGCAAAATATTCTAAAATTTTTGTTTCCCTTAAGATTTCAACATGTTGAAACTACAGTAATGAAAAGTGTGGGTGGGTGCATGTTGTGTGGGGGGGTAATGAGGAAGAGAACTTCAAGGCAGGAGTTTAGGAAGGTAAGGGCAAGTGAGGTAGGTATTTTGGTGGGTTGCCTCCCCCACCAAGCGAGTCAGTGAACTGGGTTGACCACATGTCCAACCCTCAATATATACATATATATGACGTGGTCATACGAACTAAAGTCACGTCTAGTCATAGTAAACATATGCTCATAAAACTTGAATGAATGAATTTTTGTAAATGCTCAGTTGGTGATGCTCTGCAACCTCAGATACAATGGTGGAGGCTCCAGACGTGGCACACCATGGAAGCAAGTGTTGTGGGTGGAGCAGGTAGGCCCCAGCACCAGTACGTCAGTCATCAACGTGTACTACCACAGTACTATGACTGGTACACAGTCAAGAGTAAGCTGAAAAGTCATCAACAGCGAGGCTGTATCATCGTCAGCTGACGTAACAGTGTTGTATCGTCAGAGAATTTTTCCCTTCAAAGGAGTCCATCATGTCCCAGCTACGGAATGACAGCGCAGCCTTGCCTACAAGAACCCCTGGAAAAACTTCTACGTAACACTGGAACCGTTTCTTAGGAAGGGATCCGGAGGTGATCAAAGATAGATAATATTCAGTAGGTACACACTGATCAGTACGTACACACTGATATATACGGACACACTGATATATACGGACACACTGATAAATACAGACACACTGATTAATCAACAACTGATATATAACAACATACTGATATATCCACAAGTTTTAAGGGCACACAAAGCCGGTCCATCTGGTCACAAAAGCTGGAAATGCGCGAGTATTTGTAAAACTGTGGTCGGGTAATAAAGCCGACGTGCTATTGGAAGTTATTACCACGATGTGGAGTGCGGCAAGTGTCAGTGTGGCCTTTATGGCAAGTCAGGGATTGTCCAGCACTCACCTGGCTTGTGGCAATACCCACCCTCCCACCTACCACTACCGACAACTACATGTTGCCACCAGGCAAGTAGGGAAACATGACAGTCACTGCAGTGATGAGTGACTGTGCTGCTATCATCAATCCTGAGAGAGAGAGAGAGAGAGAGAGAGAGAGAGAGAGAGAGAGAGAGAGAGAGAGAGAGAGAGAGAGAGAGAGAGAGAGAGAAGCTTAGCAGGGAGAGGGAGGGAGAGGTGAGAAAGGTCAATATAGTGATGGTCAGAGCTCAGTGTGAGATAGACAACTATAGAAGCGGGGAGTCACAACTAACCTGGCCAACATGCGCTCTTTTCTGACCACCAGGTGGGCCAGGTTCACACCATCACTGGCATCATATGTTGTGCCACCTGTGCTGCTGGCACCTCCTCAGTTAGATCAGTTCTTATATTTTGTGTACACTACACCTGAACTCACTCATCGCTGGGTCTGCGTCTGAGTCACTCATTCTCCCTAACCTGTACCTCACATACCAGCTGGTCAGACTCTACCCAGTGAGCAGCGAAGACAAATGCTCCTTCAGGTATCATGAGCATGACTACCAGACATCCGTCACAAGAGTTTCAGTTATATGTGAACATCAGTCAACCCATAATCAGGTAGTTCCAATACCACCCACACTAGGGATAATCATCCGGACAATACTGAGGCCATAATGACATATGCGAACACTACTGGCTACCATAACACTGGTGTTGATGATGGTCAGGGCAGTAGCTGATAACGTCCACTGGTAATGTTAGAGATGACACTGATGATGGTGCGCTACTCATGATAATGGAGGCCATGCAGGTAGAGCCAATGTAGGCGTTGGTGGTCGCGGTGACAGTAACATTACTGTGGTGGTGTGGCTGTGGTCGTCCAGGTGACAGAGGACGTGCTGTAGACAGCGATGGTGGTATCAGACGACATGGAAGATGTGGTTATGCTGATTACATAAGTTGGTGATGAATGAAGTGGAGAGCGGGTGATGGCGGTGGTGGTACAAATGATGACTGGATATGATGGTTAGCCAGTTTCAGTGGTGGTGACGATGGTAGTAGTGACAAGCTCGTGTGGGCAGTTACCCATGAAAATGCCAGCGATGTGAGGAACGCGGACGATGATGTACGGCGACACATGGGCAGGACCACCACAGAGTGGCAACACAGGGGAAACATGGCTGGCCAGGAATCTTAATTGCGTGTGGCCGCCAGCCTTGCCGACCGACCGACGACCGTGGCGGCGAGTGAGCAGAGCTGCTACACCACCAGCAAAACCAGCGTCACTAACGAAATCGTGGGACCAGACACTCTCATTATCCTGGAATGAAACATCATAGAAAGGCTCTCTCTCTCTCTCTCTCTCTCTCTCTCTCTCTCTCTCTCTCTCTCTCTCTCTCTCTCTCTCTCTCTCTCTAAATTGACAGTAGACTTTGAGAATTTTTTCCTGTCAGATCATTCGCAAGAAAGTGCTCCATCCTGTTATCTGTCCATTGTAAGTTTCCTTCATGGTGTCAGTGTGGGCCGGTGTGTAGCCATCATAAAGCTCTCGACACAGATGTCACTCTGGTAACACAGTCAGCAAGTGTTGCTATGGACCATCATGGCACTATGGTAGCATTGTGGGCGTCAGCCTGAGTGTCAGCTGGTCCTCCCGGACAACCACTCACGTCTCCCCTGGGCCAAGACACGCACATAAAACACGAGTTCCAATGTGGTAAAAAGACTTAAGGCGGTCTGCAGACTGACGGACAGACAGACTGAGACAGACAGACACACACACACAGCTAAGGTACAGCGAGAGAAGAATATGTTATACATGCAGTAACAGAAACTGTTACAGCAATAGAAACAGATGTAACACCAACAGCAGTAACAGCAGATGTTTCTAAGACATATGAGACGAAACTAAGGTTCACATAACAGTACAGGTCCAGCAGTACTCCGGTGTTCATCTTTGTGTGGTTGGGAAGGTTACAAGGGACGTGTATGTGCGTGGCGGCGCCATCCGTCCGTGACCATAATGTACGTCTCTGGTGTCAGAGTATCGACTGGGGAAGCACATTATATGTGTACATTATTGTACGTCCGTAGCAGAAATAAGAATTTCTCGTACGAATGAACAACCATAGCGGTAGCTTGTTCTTGATAGCACCAACTATCACGTAATTACCGGCAGTGCTCGTCCACGGTTGTGTCTGCGGCTCATGGCATGATCGTCCGTCCATGCGAGCAATTCTCGTCCATGACAATTCTTCACCATCGAGGCAGCTTCCGTTCTTATCATCCAAAGTGATATTGTCCGTCCTGGTACAGACATATTACCTACGTCACTTCAAGATGTAATTCATTCCTGGTTTGTTGTTTGTATTGCGTTGTATCAGTTATAGTCAATCTCAGTCAAAAAGGGCAGTACCCGGAACGTCTCATGTATTTCAAGAATAAGAGAAAACTGAACGTGGGAGTAAAGTTGGTGTGAGGGCAAGAGCTAAGGAAGGATAGCACAAATGCTGAAACAGATGTGACAGTGTGTGAAACAGTCCAGGAAAGTCAGCTCCAACCTGATGTGGGTAAAACCGAAAGTACTTTGCGTCTGTGAGAGTGCCACTCTCCGTGGCAGCATCATTAGCTCGTCCGCTACGTGTGCGTCCAAATTTCGCAATACTGAAGAATATCCAATCGCTCCTCTATCGTTGAGATTACAAGAAGTTCATCGGGGTGAACATAAATTTGCGATTCTCAACATAAACACAACAATATCACAACTGCAACAGTAACACACTGCAACAACAGCTCTGGAACTAGCGCTGCTGAGGACAAAAACTAGACGAAAGGGGATGTTACATTACGATAATGACCTCATGACGTAAGAGATCAGCTGGCGTATAGCGATGCACCTCAAAGTCTGGTGAGATGGTGATGTATCGACCTTCCGTGTGATACTGTGGCTATGACCAGCTTCTGTTCTGTGGTGTTTCACTCGGATGTCCTTCTGGGTTGTGTGTGTCTGTGTGGCTGTGATGAGCCTCGGGGATGTCCGTGGTATTGGCTCATAAGCCTCCGAGCTGTGTGGCATCGAAGTCCACAGCATGAGTAACATTAATCAAGAAAACTCTGATATCTGTAGCATGACGCTATGACTGTATGACTGTGAAGTAAGAATGTGAGGCGTGAGTAATGATGAGAAAGGGTAAAATGATTATCCTGCAAACTTTTGTCCTGTACATTGCGAAAAAAATTGCATTCGATTACTTGCATAACCAGACACTAAATATGAACCTAACTAATATAATACTAGTCTCCGTGCACTGAAGGTCTGACGTGAATACATAAAGCTAAAATGAACTTAGCAAGCTACTCGTGGAGGGTGGGATGGGCCACAGCAACAACATCTTGTTTAAGCCGAAGAATAGGACGGCAAGATGGGGCTCACCGAGGGAATAACAGTTGGAAAAAAAAAAGGAACAAGAAAAACTAAGTGACGCCTTGGGAGTCAGCAGGGGGTCAGCAGGTGGTCAGGTCAAGGCTTTCAGGGAAAGACGCGCCTGTGTCTCCCGTTATGTCGTTGTAACCACACATGTGGAGACTGAGTGTTCCACACTGTTACCCTTCACTGCTCACTGTTACCGAGGCCAAGCTTTTCATCATGGGTTATGCCTTATACTCACATAGGGGTCAGGGTTGCCGCGTACATACCCATACAAGGGACAGGGTGGCCACCCACTCACCAGCAGAAGACAGATGATGACCTAGACAGGGAGAAAGGTGGTAGGTCCGGCTGCCTGACACGATCCCCCGCCTCAGTTAACGGTACATCCAACATTCCTGTCCTCCGTCTTCACTACGGCCATGAGCACACACTGTATTAACGAGGAACAGCAGTGTCATCGTGTTAACTACAAGTAATACGAGGATAAAAACAATTGCACTGAAACAAGGTTGGGAAATGCTCAGAAGTACAAATAGGCTTTAGATAAGATAGGTCCCAGGTAAGTTATGAGAGTGGTGACTGATAACATGTGAGGAACAGAACGTCCACGACGACTTAGGCAATCCTTTGGGAAGTCTTCGAGGCCTGTGGAGGTGAAGGTTGACCTCCCATGTCAAACTTCTGTCATGGAGGACGAATCAAGTCGGGAGTCTTATCAGTTACGGTGGTGAAACTTTGAATGGCTCACGTGTCATCTCATACACTGCTGTCTTTGCTGATATTTTGGCCCAGCTGTACAATCATACACGCTCACATGGCCATCACCTGATACCATTTGTGTTTCCTTAATTATATATAAAGTTTTAGGGATCTAGGAACATGTCTTCGTTTCTACTTTGGCCTAACTGATCTCTATGTTTCCATTTCTTCCAATAACACAAACAATCTCGAAAGCATTCATCAATCCGTGCTGTTTGTATTCCTTTGTAACCAGTCCCGAGGTGGGAACACTGCTCTGAGGGGAGTGACAGTCCTGGGGAGCGACGGTGGAAGCCACAGTTCTGGAGACGGGGAGGGGAGGGGAGGGGAGGCATGATATAAGCCATGGACGGATGAAGTACAGACCAATCTTGGCGAGGGCCACGTACCTTGGCTCATACCAAGATATTCATCAACTTGTTATCACACATAAACAAAAAAATCGTATATTCTGAACAAATGAAAACTTAGAAAATATAAATGGGACGTTGAGTGAGGAAAGATGATTAAGAAGGAACTAATGAAAAATATCGAAAGTAATAAATACAAGAAATGAGTGTGGTAGAGAGTGGTTGTGAGGGGCCATGTCCCTGCCTGAGGAGCTGATGGACACATCGGACTGAGAATGTCATCTGAGGAGGTAATGTGCGGTAGTGTCGGGGGCAGGGGTGAGCTGGGAGGAAAGAAGGCAAGGGTGGAGGGAGTGCTGAGGAACGCTGCAGTAATGCTCTGGCACCCGATCACCGCAAGTGACGGTGAGAGGATTCCCGTAGGTGTCCAAGGAAGAAATTCCGGGCTTTGTGCTGGGGACGAGATTCCAGTGCATGAGAGAGAGAGAGAGAGAGAGAGAGAGAGAGAGAGAGAGAGAGAGAGAGAGAGAGAGAGAGAGAGAGAGAGAGAGAGAGCAGGAGGAGGAATAATGAAGGAGGGATTCTTGGAGTACATGGAGAGGGAGGACTTAAAACTGTCAAAGCGGCACCACAAGGGACATGAGAAGGGGACAACATGCAAGTGGGACTTACTGGATCAGTGTGGAGTTGAGACACTGAAGGGCAGGTGCGGAGAGGAAGTCATCAAGGGGATGAGGTGGTGGAGGGGAAGCTCCTTGGGAGGAGGCCTGGACCAGAGTGGGTCAAGAAGGTATTAGGAAGGATGGTAGAATGTCAGGGAGGAGATATGAAGAAATAATGGTGTCACTCGAAAGCAAGGGCTTCCGGAATCTCTCTATCAAACACACCTACTCCCAACAGACATTTCCACAGCAGGGCTGACCTAACTCACTGGTGACGCAGGGAATAACCAATGAGCCGGCACTGAACCGTATACTATATGGGGGACCATCGTCTGCCTAAATACCACAAGACCATCCGTACAGGAAAGGAAGAAGGAAAAGAACTGGAAAGGAAAATAAAAAAATGATCGACGAAACTGATCGTCAGCTCATAAGGTGCCACCAATCCTGGTTCTGTAAACAAGACCTTGGTGAAGAAAACTCCACCAACTCGTCAGACAGAGGAACGAGATGGGGAGGTGTACGGGATGTGTGCTGGGGTAGCAGGAACCCCCGCCGTTCGTCATCAAGCCTCCTTCAGGATCAAAGGTCAGGGAAGAACTTGAGAACCTTACTACGGCTGAGACGCTGCCAGTGTAGAGCGGAGACAACACAAGATCAACGGCTGGGCATGAAGGTGGCAGCCCCTACCAGGTATATCACGGACCACCAAACAACAGATAGAGTAGAGCCAGTAGTTGTCTGGTATCACAACTTAACAACAATAGCTACTCATCTACATGGTAACCTCCTTCTGCTAACACGTTTACCGTCACTAAGAAAATCCAAATCTCACAAGATATTCTAACCTACCACGAGTTAATTATGTTAAAAAATGAGAAGAAACCTCATGAAAATATTTCTTTATAAAATGCCACCACAACACCGATGAGGCGTGTTGATACTCTCTAAAATATCACTAAAATTCTAGAATCTTAAGAGTAACAGACCACGCAAAAGATTTATTCATGAAAAAGAAAAGAAAAAGATATTCATCTAGTTCACACACACACACACACACACACACACACACACACACACACACACACAGGTCTCAGCACATACGAGGTGTAATTCTCAACTAAAACTTATTTTGCCATGTCAGTAGAAGGTGAGGTTCATTAAGCAGTAATAAACTACACCCACATCTCTCAAACTGACGGTAGACCGTGCTGGCTGGCCAGCGGATACATCAACCACACCATCCGGGACACACTGACACACCAAACCTCGCCTCGTGTTCTATCCATCATCATCGAAAAAAAATATTTCCAATTATTCATATATATATGTGTGTGTGTGTGTGTGTGGCCATTTAGTTACGGTATTTCAATTATACACAGAATAAATCCCAGTGTGGTGACTGTATGCAAAAAAATAGATTTATTCCCGGGAAGCTGGGCTTAAGTATTTCATCCAAGGATCAACAAAATCAATCTATCAGACGAAACAAATGAAAAATTCATTTCAACGTGAGATATTCTGAGTCAATTTGTTTGGTTTATGTTTGGTTGGTGGCGCAGTGCAACATCGTGTGCTCTTGCCAATCCCAGGATAAAGACGACAGTTCTTATGACCTGTTCAGTTACAACAGTTATCAACGTAGTTGAGAATGTCAACTGGTGTCAAGCTAGTCATCTGGCGTCCCTTTCAGAGAACAGCCAGGTTACAAAATCAACTTCTTGACCACAATGGTACCAGGACAAAGGTCAAACCCACGCGTCATAACTTCGTGTTCACAACAAAGTATAAACATTTGTGCAATTTTGCAGCTACTGGAAAGCTTGAGATATATACAATTACAGAGGATGTGAAAATGTTGTACCGAGAACTCTTACAGGATACAGGCTTCAAGTGACACTGTATATGTGTCCCCTGATATCACTGTGTTTATCTTACCGTCATAACAGCCGCCAGGACCAAGAGTAGACGTACGTCAACCATGTAACTTAACGGGAAAAGTTCGACATTTCCCTGCAGCTCAACTGAGATGGTAAAAGCTAAACCTTTCCATCATTGTGCCTGACTGTTGTTAGAATCTTACTACACTGTAGTAGTTCTTGCTCCTCGCAGCTCTCTCTCTCTCTCTCTCTCTCTCTCTCTCTCTCTCTCTCTCTCTCCCCCCCCCCATTTATGATGAGGCCGTAACACCCGCCATCCATCGCTGATGAGCCATCATTATCAGCCAGGGTCATCATCCACCTCCAGGACTCACCAGCCCCATAAAACTTCGCCTACCAAGATATCGCATCAACTGCAGCCAAACTGGGTTGTCTATCGGCCGGCCAATCCTAGACTACTTAACTACCCATCAGTCCAGTAATTACCTGTCCCAGCACTTTTCTCTTTTTACAACCATTTAACCATTCAAGTGTCTTCCTGTCACTCACTCAACGTTTTTCATGCAGCGGGATAACGTTAGCAGCGATGACTCTGTGTTACAGTTCGTCAATATGAATAGGCATAAGAAAGATCACCCAGTGTATTTCAAACACTATGTAATCGGAAGGTTTGCTGTAGAGTTATACAAAATAAACCTTGTAGAGCTCACTGCACCACAGCCGTGTGAACATTACACATAATCATAAAAGAATAATCTGTGAGCGTAACCTACACACACACACACTTCTTCAAGTTCTCCAGCAAGGACAAGTGTACTAGCTACTTCATAATATCCGATGTGACTAAATAAAGGGCAAAAATGGTCGGCCATTTGGAGGCGAATCAAAAAATCTTCGAGAATCATCATTCGCTCGAGGTAAGACAGTCATATGTCCAGCATGTACCATATGATCCTTACAGCAAATGTTTGCAGCAGTCATGATGATACGGAGGGAAGAACACGCAGCCCTACTGTACCTACGAGTGACGGTACTTAGCCCTGACCTACCGTACCTGGCAAGGACGGTACGTAGTCCTAACGTACAGTACCCTCCCAGGGATGGTAGTAATGTCGGTCGCTTTACAACGAATCCGAGTCAAAAACTGAAGCATACATTCAGTATCATAAATGGTTCTATCTGCTCCCTGTTACCAGGACAGAATAATTAACAAGATTCAGTTCAAAACGTACACGTAATGTTCTACTTCATACGTAGTATTGAGAGAGCATACAATCCTCGCCATTCTTCCCCAGACACGACCCTGCACAGCACCAATGAGCATGTAAGGTAACACTGATGAACTAAGAAAAACTTAGGTAAGTGATTATCCTCTGGATGTTGATGTGAGGGAGAAGAGAAACAAAATCTTTCAGATATAACAAAGGAAAATCAACATAAGCAGATCCGCGTACTAACGTAACAACATGTAGTTCCACTGGCAAGATCGGTAACACTGTGATGATGACAACACACTGGATGGTGGTGATGGCAACACCGCCTAGTAACGCGACCTGTTAATGATGATCACGTGATGACGCCTCAGGATAGTCATGATGATGATCAGAAAAGTCCCCAGTAAGGCCACACTGGCGAGGATGGGTGGCACTCCATGATAATGGTAGAGATCAATTTTGGTAATGTTGGTATGGTAAGAGAACCTTCTAAAGGAGGCGATGCTGGAGCAATGGTCGAGCTACTCCATAAGTACCAACACTCTCCTGCTACTGTTCCTGCCCCTGGCCTCACCATCAGGCCTGCATCATGACCAGCATTTCGGTATAATGAACAAAAACCAATAACATAGTTTTGCAACAGAAGCAAATGCGTATCTCACGAATCTAACAAATGCTAATTTAGCTCACTCAAGACTGTTCATGAAACTATTAATTCCGAAACAATCCAAGTAACCTTCCCAAGTGAAGACGGTCGCTCCTGCTACCAACCATGAACGCAAGAACCAAGAAAACTAGGCGGTCCAGCACGAGTTGCTTGCTACCATGGTGTCTCGGGTCACTCACACCCTCAATATGACACTCCAATCATTCGCAAGTGTCCTGTATTTTCTCTCTTATCATACATCATAGTTCATGCTGGATCTTATAACCCGACCGAATCTAAACGCTTAATGTGTAATTAAGTTAGTTTTGGTAATATATATATTGACATACCATGTCATACTCCAAATGGGCAAATTTCATCACCAGATTCGCTACAATTTTCATGTCAGAAATGTTTATATCTCAAATTTGTTTATTTCATCATTCATCAAACATCTGACTGTAAGCAAAGGTCACAAAAACTTTTCACGTGGTCACTCTCCACTGTGTACAAGTAACAAACCTGGTTAAAATACCCTCACCACTGACTGATCTTGTCAGGGCCAGAGAGAAGCATCGTCGAATGCGTCCTAGTTGTTAACGAGGTACAGCAGCGAGCCAGTTTTTCACTGGTATAATTGTTCCCGTTAACAAATTAACATGTAAAAATGCACATATTCACTGACGTTTAACTTCAAACCCTCTTTTCTTTTCTTTTGTCATATTCAGCAAGACTACAACTGAACTATCTATGCAAACTGCGACTGTTTCTAACATTCATTATTTTACCTTTCAATCGGTATGTTTTTGACGTGCGACGTAGGTTATTATAAACAAGAACCCATGAACATAACAGTTATTACTGACACAAACTAAATTACAAACCTAACATCAGGATGGACCCACATACAAATTTCTGCATTATACTGAAAGTAATGAACATACAATTCGTAGGTTCGCGAAGTCTCCGAGTTGTTCAGTCCTTCAGCACGACGATGTGGCCCTCGAGTACGATGACTTGGCTTTTGACCTCATCCTTAACAGTTAAACTTTACGGCTAGTTCACCATACTCTACGGTCGTACCATCGTGCAAATATACAACCAGTGATCTCTATCCTTCAACCAAAAGCAAAGTGAATACTCATTCGAGTTTGTCTAAAACGTCTACATACAGTCAGCCCAACACCGAGTAGCATCATAATTCATAAGTACTTTCCAAATCCAAATATCTTTATACAGACGACGCACAACATACGACAAGCAACGAACACCCGACACTGATACACCAGATCGGTTGACCATGTGACTCAGAGTTAGTAAGAAAACTAAGACACACATCTTCCATGGATTTCGTGATAATCACATCTTTATAGCCATCATTACTTTTTTTCTAAATCTTATTTTCTAGCACAACATCAGTTTGTAATAATGTGTAGTAAGCTTTGAATACATCTAATATAACTGTATATTGCCGAACGTCTGTCCACTTACAGTAACAAACCTATTTTTCCTCAGTGATATCAAACATATTCTGTACCATAACGTATACTAAGTATTTCTTTCCTATTCCTCTCCCCAGCACTTCACAGTAGCTCATCTCCACTCCTGACACATTATTATGTTAATCTTCAATACCCAAGGCTTCCACTCACACTTGACCTTATAGAATGTATTAGCATTTGCTACATATTTCAAACAACATTCTGAAAGGTAAAGCATTATTCCCGTCATACCGGCCCAGAACTTAAACTAACAGCTCTGATCACCTAGCAGAGAAACTATCAAACATTCCACGTTACTATGACTTGCCTAGCAGGTCCACTCCCCCCCTGCCCCATTGTAACTCCTCCTTCCAACACCTTGTTTCCCCGTAAATGAGGCCATAACAACAGCTACCCATCGCTGCGAAACAACATTATCAGGAGACCCATCTCAGCATCTGGCCGAAAGTTTTATCTGAGCTAAAGCCTGGCCCTCATGCTTCCCCTACCCTCACACTCTTACACCAGTTCTACCAAAGTCCTGGGTTTACTAGCCTGCAATTCACAGTTACCACAAGACTTTTCCCTCCGATCGCCAGCTTCCTGACTTATGCGTGCCACAGATCCGGTTTATAACGTAACATCCTTAAACTCATAATACACAGAATCATACTTATCACTGTAGTCCCTTAAACGGAAAGTGACTAATTCAGTCATAACCACCAAAACGGTCCTCTCCATTACTATGCAACGAAGTTATGCATCATTTTCCGCTGAATTTGACTGCAAATTATACCTGGGGTTTTTTTCATCCTTTCGCCTCGCAGGACAAGAAAGACATCCAAATCTTACATTAAGGAAAATTGTCCCTGGTTGACCTGGTCGACGGTTTATATCTTGCTGTACTTCAGGTCCTTCAATCAAATGAAGGAATGTCACGAAGGTGTTACGGTGTAGACTATAACAAATAAATAACGCTATTCTTCATGCGAGGGAAGACATAACAAGCCTTATCCAGATTTGTAAGCGTCCACGTCCTGAAGTTCCTCTATGATCACCAACAACCCACCGCTCACAAACCCGAGAGAATTTGTGGTGCAGCGTAACGCGACGGCAGGAATATGACGGTACGACCATTCAACACGACTCCTGAAAAAGATGCTAAACCCTTAAGCACGACAGTACGACCCTGGAACAACGACGGTGCCACCTTTGAGTCCCTCAGATGAAGCAAATTTCTATTTCTTTTCCCAAGATTTAACTTGCTTAGCTCAGCTGTTATGCGCTTCCGTAGTGTAGCGGTTACTGACCGTAACGCACTTACAAACCGCCCGGGGTCCAGTGCATAGGTTCGAACCCTGGCTGCGGCAGCCGGTCCACAGTCAACCCAGCTATTCATGCAACCCTGGGAGTTGGTCCGTAAAATACGTACCTGTCACAGGCAAGGGGATATATATACATATATATATCAGAAAATACTACATCACGCGCATCACTGTGACCTATTGCCATATATCTATCTATCTATCTATAGACAGACAGATAGATAGATGGATAGATAGATAAATAGCGTTAATGAGATGGCTTCGATTAAGGCGGCAGTTGCCCATGCCGTCTCAACTAACACCAAAATGTTTAAAAATTTAACAAACTTCAACTATCTTAAATTACAGAGGATGCATCCAAGGAAGTTGATTTCAGGTTTACCGCTCACACTGCATGTGGGTCTGTACAATGTAACTGGTGAGCTGAGATAAACAAACTGTAAATATAAACCTTTCTAGGTAAAGTAACGTCAACTTACATAAAGGCGTCTCGTGTAGGGAGGCGGTCTTACAAGTTGTTCATTGTTATCCTTACGAAAACCTGACGATCCTAAAATGGCTGTCGATGATAGAGTCACGGGTCAGGGATGTGTAACATACCTGTACCTCCCGATACCTGCTTGGGTACTGCTCAGTGAGCCTGCACCTCAGTGGATGTCAAAAGTCATTCCTTTAGCCCAAGTAGCTATTTCATCCTTCAGAGTCATCCTCCCGCGGGCTACTGCCTTTCAGTCAACAGACGTGCTGTCTTATCACCTCGTAGACAAAACTTGAATACACGTAACTAACACGACTCGTTCTTCATAACTATACTTTCCTGCGTCACACACTCGCTCTGCATTTTTGGCAAAATTTCGTCATAAGTTGTGATAAGAGAGTACACTCAGATACATCCAGGCCCACCATCACCGGCTGATACGTGACCCAGTGCGTGGAACAAACTGCAGGAGACGGTATACTGGGGAAGGCGGGACGGGACGAGGGCTGGCGGGACGACCATGAGCCGTGACGGGAGGACAGCGACACTGGCGGCTGCCTCAAGCTGCCGAGGAAACGTCACGTGAGGCAGGAATAACGGAGCAGCGGGCGGCCCTGGTGACAAGATCAGTACTGGTGGGCGAGCATTAGCACAGGCAGGACGCAGTGGTCTGCAAGTATTGCCTAACACTGCTTATATCATCATCATCATTACTAGTATTACACTCACTGCTCAGCACTGCAGTTCAGCACTGTAAGACAACCCACCGATCAACAACTTCACCATTTTGTCAGTAAACAAATCATAGATGGAAATATATAAAAATCACAAACTTTTCCTGAAAACTGTCCAGTTGGTTCCTTCAAGTGACCGACAATGAAGTCAACTGTTAAGTGTGCAGAACAATGATACAATCAACAGCATGAGTCTAGTCTCTCGCCCACTAACTTCAGGTACAGGTTTTCGTGTCACTGCTATGAACTTTGGCAGTGTAAATCAAGCTATAAACATTAATCACCACAGGCCTCTATGTCTTTATGATCCAACTCAAAAATATCAATCAATAAAAATGAAGATTGGAGGATATGGATGACAAACCAACCCACTTTGTAACCAGACACTAAAGATATCTGAATGTTTACATTGTACCTGTACATCATAATCATAATCTTCTACTTACGAAGAAATGAGCGTTGATACTAAATCAAATACATTTTCCTACAAACGCCAAGCTAAAGCTACCAACGATGGCATTCTCTCTCTCTCTCTCTCTCTCTCTCTCTCTCTCTCTCTCTCTCTCTCTCTCTCTCTCTCTCTCTCTCTCTCTAAATAGCGTCAAGGCCAGACCACCTCGCTGGGACCTTGGGTGTGTGTGGTCTGTGTTTCTATATAAATTTCTAATTCATCAAAGACTTTACATTCTTGAGTTTGGTCATTTCATCAGCGGGACATACAAACTTTTCTCCAGAATAATTTTCGTCAGGTCCAACCCTTTTTTCGGACTCATCCGCATCACGTGTTCATAATGGTTGTTCCTCTGAACATTATATTATTCACCATTACTGTACCACCTACTGAATCTAGCCACGACACAGCCTGATCTTAACCAACATAATACGCCTTGCCTCCTTCCCTCCTAAACTGACCTACTCGCTAGTCACTTAAACACAGAAAATAAAAGAAAATTATAAAGTTTGAAGATTTCATATATGAAAGCTTTACATGGTCTATATCCCATCAAATCAAACATCTATTACTCGTTTAACTTTTCATCATTATAAATCTAAAACTCATCTTGAGGTGTCATGTAAACGTTAGCCAACCTATGCGCACTACATACTGACACTACCTTGGTCCACACGCCTTTCATCACTAGGTTATAAGGCACGTAATCTCCCTCTACCAACTCGTACAAATTGCATACGTCCTTGTGCTACTGGTCTTACGTCACGTAGGGAGCTTCTCTGCCACCAGTAAAGACCAGAAAACAGGTGCCGTGTGTGAGCCCACCCGCCCGGCTTTGGTTACTTGATCCAGCCGGGGGATTACACCGCTGAGCGTCATCCATGGGGCTCCTGACCACCGCCTCCTGACACAACCCTACAGCTGTCTGCTAACAACAGGACACAGTATGCAAGCGTTCCTGACCTACATTTGTTTGCAATTTACAATATTTACTGAACAGACAGACGCTCCTTTTCTACGTCTGTTTGTAAAAGTCTACATAAATACATACCACAGCGTACATGTTATCCCAACTCTCCTCACGAGAACATGCACGGCTCACACATCTGGTCAGACTGCATTCAATTATCAAGTCCCTAAAGTACTGGTGAGCCACGAGATTCTCGTAGTTCCAATTACAAACGTGACAGACAATGTTATCAAACCTGCCATCACCTCAGACCCAACATGATGCAAGACAAAATGACATATAGATAATATGCTCAACAAAAATGCCAAAAGTTATATTTTCTTACTCTTTACTGATATTCCGAAAGGTAATGTCAGTGACCGCAAGAGCCAGCCGCCCTTGTCCACGAACTACGAGGGCGTCACCAATTATGATTACCAAGATTCTTTGCTCTCTCTCTCTCTCTCTCTCTCTCTCTCTCTCTCTCTCTCTGATCTATTCCTGTCTCCATCACTCATTCCTGTCATCCATGACTATCTCTTTGTCCTTTTCCTGATACAACTCCAGCATCACATCAGGGAGGCAGCACACATGAGGCACTGTGATGACACTTCACCTTCACTATGAATATTTCGTCTCGTGCCGACCACAGTTGTGGCCTGAGCGTGGCATGATCATCTGGCCTCCTGCCACTCACTCTCCACCATCATTATTTACCAACTCAGTCGTCTCCACTACTTTCCTTGGTCATATGGAATACGTGTTATTTGTGCATATACAGGCAACAACCTGGTCAGGAAATGTCCTTAAAAGAATCAAAAGTCGGACGACTAATAATGTGTCATGTTCCTCGCCCGTTAGTTAGTTTTGAAACAAAATCATCTGAACTCACTAAAACCAGATGTGACCTTAGAATGAAAATGAACTGCTTGGAATGTTCACACAAACGACGTCTAAGATCTGACATGAAACAAACCAGTAGGGATGAACCTAAGCATGACTACATACCGACCCTTAAACAAGACGGTATGACCTCTGGATATGCCTGCGTGACCTTTGACCTGATCCATACCGTTAACAGCAGATAAAAAAGCAAGTAATCATACCCAAGGGTCGTGCCCTTGCGCTCAAGCGATGAGCAATAGGTCTTTACATGGAAAAAAGAAAAGTAATTTTATGGATGACAGAGATATAGTGTTTATGTTTTGATCCAGATAACCACAACAGTCCCAGAACCTCTGTGTTTTCTTTACAATATGTATGTATGTATGATGGACGGACGGAAGTATTCATGTATGGATGATGTATGTATGTAGTATAAAACTGGAGGATATGACTCATTACTGGCTATGGTTTTGGTTTCGTAAACATATCCAAAGATGAGCCTAAAAATCATCTGGAGATCATGAAACAAAACAGGGGAAACAATGACATCAGAAGAAAAAGAGGGAGCAGGGAATACGGCAGATAAAGAGATTGTTCCGACCACAATATACATATGCAAACGCACAATTAAATTGCTCAAAATATTTCCTTGCTACAACATATCACACACTCAGTATCATATTATGATCTTTCGACTGGCTAGAAAAGGCATTATCATAAGCTATCGGGTAGTTATATCTTTCTCCTGAAACTGACACCCATACAAGGTTCCTAACACCGTACACCTAGATACTCAATGTTCCTAACACCGTACACCTAGATACTCAATGTTCCTAACACCGTACACCTAGATACTCAATGTTCCTAACACCGTACACCTAGATACTCAATGTTCCTAACACCGTACACCTAGATACTCAATGTTCCTAACACCGTACACCTAGATACTCAATGTTCCTAACAGCATACACCCAGATACTCAACGTTCCTAACACCATACACCCTGATACTCAACGTTCCTAACACCATACACCCAGATACTCAAGCTTCCTAACACCATACACCCAGATGCTTAAGCTTCCTAACACCATGCACCCAGATACTCAAGCTTCCTAACACCATACACCCAGATACTCAAGGTTCCTAACACCATACACCCAGATACTCAAGATTCCTAACACCATACACCCAGATACTCAAGATTCCTAACACAATACACCCAGATACTCAAGGTTCCTAACAGTATACACTTGGGGACTCCAGCAAGGCTAGCAATGACATTTGTTTGTTATGACAGTTTTTAGTCTTGTCTCCTAATAAGAAAATAATGATACAATTTGAACCATTACTGTGAAGCTTTAACAGCGTTAAATGTAATGTTCATGGCCATGGGTAACTAACTATTTGATTTTAAAGAAGCTTGTCTCTACACGATCTTAAACTGCCTGCAGCTGTACGTAAATATCGAAATCTTGCGGTGGCAGTTCTTTTAACTATATTTTTCATGATATAACATATAGTGACAAAGGTTTACTTGGTACAAAGTACATGTCTTCAGCACACGTACAACTTACCTTATAATTACTTTTCAACGTCAACCGCTATAACTGGGCACGTTTATCCAGCAGAAGGTCACTTCTAGTCAACACTGAAAGCATCACAACACTTGCCATCCCATATCAAACAAATAAAAATAACCACGTGGTTAGCCGACACTAGCCGGCGAACCTTACTCGAACACGGCCAGCACAACACTGAGCAGCCTACCTCAGCCACGTCCAGGCCAAGCTGTCCGTCCGCCGCCGCCACCACCAGCACCCGGGCCCAGCGCTTGCTCCGCCTCCTCCACCCTCCCACCCCAGACTCCACCACCAGCACCATGTAAACCCTTCCTGAAATTATACTCCAATGAACTACAGCAGTCTGCCTGTAAATGTTTGCCCTGCTGGTTATCTATAAAGATGTTCATTCGTGTCTGGCACATATGTTTGGAACATGTTAATGTTACCATGATGCATTTTCACAAATAACACATTTACACATGTAAGGACGAAGACCTCACATCTCTTCTGTACTCATTCAGTTATAAGGAATAAAAACGGGAGCCTCTGGAATGTTTACACAACAAGGTAAACAAGTTAAGCTCTTGGTGTGTATGGCTAGTAGGATGCTGGGTGGTCGGGGGAACTGTACTGCGTCGTCGTGGAATAGGAAGACAGATGAGATAGATGGGTGGGTACGTACATATGAAGGGGAAGGAGAGATGGATGGGCGCCATGCTAGAGGAAGGTGACTGATGATGGGAAGGCATGAACGATGGTAGACCTGGGGGAATAAGAGACATAAAAAGACGTTTCTTGGAATTATTATTTTCCCGAGGAGGGGGAGTTCAGAATGGTTGTTATAACAAGGATACAGGTTCTCTGTACAGAAGCGCAGCAATTTCCGTGATAGGTACACTGCTTTGGATGGGAAGTGGTGAGTGAAAGTTACAGAGAGGAGCACAGTATGGGAACCCGAGTGAACTAGTTCCATTCAAGCAATGTCTCCTATAAAACGGCCGGGCTGGTGTGTGCTCACTGCTCCTGCTATGTGATGCCACGTACATACATTAAGAAATTTACTATGAATGAAAGTTGTGTATGTATGTATGCATATATGTATGTATGTATGTATATTTGAGGAGTTAAGTGTGAATGGAAACCACTGTTGCTACCAAGTTGTTATACTATACGAGTAACAATAAAGTGACTCACCTCTTTTATTGGATGGTTCAAATAATGATAAATTCTTCAGTTTTTCAACTACCGCACGAAAAACTAAGAAAAGAAAACGAAGTGTGAGGATATAACAGTTGGAGTCCGGTAACGTGGAAACATTAGAGAGGAAAAAACAGTGTGACAAGTTGGGAGATGTGGATGAAAAGTGGGGAAATAAAGGACGGCTCTTTTTGCTGTGAAATGTGATGGTTAGAGAGAGAGAGAGAGAGAGAGAGAGAGAGAGAGAGAGAGAGAGAGAGAGAGAGAGAGAGAGAGAGAGAGAGAGAGAGGTTAACTTTTAGGACTGTGTTCTCGCGTGACAGTGAATCACTGTGGAAGGTAAGCATAGAACGGGTGTGAGGATTCACGTGAGGGTTAATGTGATTGCTTACGTGAATCAATGAAAAAAAAAAATCCGATGGTATCTGCACGTGAGGATATGTATGTGTGGGTATGTGGCAGGCCGAGTCTGCCTGCCCTACGGGTATATATAATAATGTGAGGGCTGCTCGCCCAGACACTGGACGTATGCACTTCAACAGATGTTTATGTTGTTAAACATTAACAAAGTCATGGATGAGATAACGCAGATGAGATCTAGGGTGATTACAGGGAGATGTTTGTGCAGAGAATGTTTGTTGAGGCGAATGAGTTCAGTGAGTAGTTGGAGTCGAATCTGATGAACATGTTAATATAACTCTAAGGTTTGGTTAACTTAATCAAGTTATATGGTAGTTGTAACATTTACAATGAAGATCTAACTTCCTCAACTGTACAAATTACTACAGGATGATTTCAAACCACACACACAAACACAAAGATTATATATATATATATATATATATATATATATATATATATCTAAAGAAATATGTAAGCTCATACGAAGGCAAAAGCGAACACCAATATAATGTTTTACATGTAAACATCATTATACTAAACAGGGTCATCCAACGAGGCACATAAGGAGACATTCACTGGAATACACGCATTCCACTACGCCAGCAAACGCTGACAAATGAGTTGCTACGCCTAAGGCTGTTCTGTCCTGGCAACCTGTGTATCAACCTCCTGGGAACAGTGGACAACATTCATGTCATGCGAGGCTGATTATCTTTCTATCCAACTCCTACAGATTATGTCATCATACCGCCGTGTCACCTGTCAAACCTGTCATTATGACGGAAGCTTTACACCATCAACGTCAGGACATCGCTCGCCTTTGTTAGATACCACTCGGCTTTGTTAGATACCGCTCGGCTTTGTTAGATACCACTCGGCTTTGTTAGATACCTAGGTTAATTAACATGTGAATAGGAAATCCTCCAGTGTAGTTCGGCAACAATAATACACTGGCAATGGATCTGGATGAAATAATGTACTTTTATAGATCAATACTTACATGGCTGAGGTAAGGTACCGGCATCACTTGTCTCAAACAAGATCATGCGGTAGTAACTCTGGCCTGGCCATACACTCCCCAACACGTAGAACCTTCCCATACAAAGACAATTGTGTCATCACAATTTACGGTCGGGTTATGAGCTATCGTCTAGATGGAAGAACACTTGGTCGATTTCAGCCGGGCATGAGCACATAACGGGAAGGGAATTATGCCGGCCTCGGTGCACTATCCCTGGGAGTTATGCCCATTTCCAAGGGTTAATTATCTGTTTTTTACATCTGTATCACGCAGTTGGGACGTGTTCATCGAGCGAGCTGGTATGTAGGGCGCGAGACTTGAAGGTGAGTGTTCAAGATGTGTTGGTAAGTGCTAACATGGTGAGGGAGAGTGTGGGGGGAGATGAAGGTAGGAAGGAGAGGCTTATTGTGACACCGAGATGTGATGCCGTGCCTGAGGTGGGGGTCTGGAAAGTCGTAGCCAAAGTTTATATAAACATCTGGATAACTTTTGGAATGTTAAGTTCGAGAAATTACCACAGAAATTTTTCTCGACTATTATACTCCTACTACTGCTACTACTACTACTGCTACTACTACTACTACTGCTACTACTACTACAGCTACTACTACTTGTAGTAGTTATCGTGTAGAGTGTCCGAGGTACAGTGCCACCATTATCAACACCCATGCATTCCTACACATTCTCATCCAACTACAAACCCTAACGTACTCCCATGAAAAATTGATTAATCCTCAAAATGACAAACTTTTTAAAAACAAGTAAGTTTCAGTAGGAGACAGAGGAAAAAACGGAGTTTTTGCAAAACTGAAGAGAACCAGGTTCCTGTTTTCCCATCTGGAGATGCTGCACAGCTCAGAATTAAGAGAACAGATTTGCTGAACGCAGGAGCGAGTATCAGTGTTGGGAGAGGAGGGGGGGGGGGGGATACAGTGGAGTGAAGTCACCGGCATAAGAGTGAACAGGGTTGGAAGATGAGGAGAGAAGATCGTTGATGGAGAGAAGAAAGAGAGGAAGCGAGACAACAGAAGTGTGACACCATCGTCGATGGGATAAATGGGATGTTGTTCCATGAACCGATTACAGAAAAAGTAATACATTGAAAAAAGAGAAGGAAACAGAAAAGCCAAAAGAAGTACACTTACGCTAAACTCTATCAAATACTTTCAGTGATGCCAAGACCTTCAAGAAAGGTTTCACCAAAATCTCTAAGAGAAGAGGACGCGAGTTGAGTCAAACACATCACCAGTAGACCTTTCACCACTAAAGCCGAACTGGTGATCTAAAAGAAGGAATGGAATTCTAAGTGTCTAAGAAAATGAGAGTTAAGAAGAGTTTTAAAAACTTTGGAGGAGTGAGAGGAATGGGGCGATAGTTGAAAGGGTTGAAATGGTCTCCTTTCTCAGGGATGCCTTGCACCAAAGCATGCCATTAAGATGAAGGGAAAGTTTGGGTTTTAAGTCAAGAGATGAACTAAGCGAGGAAGGATCTGAGTTAACTCTGAAGCTCACTACATTAAGACAAGAGTATTTGGAAGACCTTGGGCGAAGATAATATAGTAGGAGCGCAGGCTCAGTGGGAGGAAGCATGGGAAGAGGCCTACATACGTTATCATCCAAAGTAGAGTTAAATAAGAAAGCGGCTTAATGAGCAGAAGAATTAGCTAGAGAGTGATCAGGTCGGAGGAGAGAAAGAAAGGCTGGCTTAAAGAAGTTTTTGGATATGCTCTAGTATGAGGACCACAAACAATTATCTGGAGATGAAGTCAAATCAACACGATTTCTTTTTATGTAGGTGTTTTGACTCTACAAAATAACAGGTTTGCAATGATTCCAGCAACAACTAAAGTAAAGTAAGATTGAGGAAAATGGGAGAATTTCATGACACGATACGATGTTCTGATGCGACAATAATCAGAAGAGGGATCAACTCACGTTTGGAGGAGAAGGATTTAGTTGATGAGATGCAGGATACTTCTCCAGCTGAGATCACCTCCGACAACCGGTCATCACAGCTGTCTTCAGTTGGAGAAAATCGGTTACATAAAGTAGACGACACAATACAAAAAGTATATTTACACGCAAAAGAACGTCTAATCTTGTTCCTGATGTACCCTAGCTCACAAAGGATTAGGGCCAGCCCTAGGAGCAGTTTAGCTGATAAGGGATCAGAGCCAGCCCCTGGTAGGAGCCAAGCTTATAAGACCGAGGGCAAAGAACGCTGACGAAAATAAAGTGGATCCTCCCACGCCCACCGCTGCGACCAACCCATCCTAGGCTCAGCCATGTCCTCTGCTCATTTCTCTGGATTATGTTAGTAGGAATCATAGCAAGTCTACAATTCCAACTTCAGCAACAAATAATTCCTACTTCAGCAACAAATAAGGAATCTGTGGCAAATCTCTCCTACAAGAAAGACGGGAACTCGAATTACAAACACGAAACATTTTCCTTGAAAAAAGTAAAAAAAAAAAAAAAAAAAACAGGCAGACCGATAACAAGGCACTGCCGGAAATTATAGATTATTGGAGGAAGATAAAACACCAGCGACGCAGGTGCTGGGATACTGTCCTGGTGTGTGTCTCTTCTCGTCATTCCTTCTTAAGTATTAGCTTCATATATATATATATATATATATATATATATATATATATATATATATATATATATATATATATATATATATATGGGAGTGGATTTGGCAGCGGATGGAACCATGGAAGCAAAAGTGAGTCACAGGGTGGGGGAGGGGGCACAGGTTCTGGGAGCGTTGAAGAATGTGTGGAAGGCGAGAACGTTATCTCGGAGAGCAAAAATGGGTATGTTTGAAGGAATAGTGGTTCCAACAATGTTACATGGTTGTGAGGCATGGGCTGTAGATAAGGTTGTGCAGAAGAGGATGGATGTGTTGGAAATGAGATGTTTGAGGACAATATGTGGTGTGAGGTGGTTTGATCGAGTAAGTAACGTAAGGGTAAGAGAGATGTGTGGAAATAAAAAGAGTGTGGTTGAGAGAGCAGAAGAGGGTGTTTTGAAATGGTTTGGTCACATGGAGAGAATGAGTGAGGAAAGATTGACCAAGATATGTGTCAGAGGTGGAGGGAAGGGGTAGAAGTGGGAGACCAAATATATATATATATATATATATATATATATATATATATATATATATATATATATATATATATATATAATGTGTGTGTGTGTGTGTGTATGTGTGTGTGTGTGTGTGTGTGTGTGTAAGGGACATATTTTGCTTGTAAATTTCGTCTCTACATGTTTAATCACGAAGTATTTCATTTTCTACGACATATCTCTTAATGTTCAAATGAAGAACTACCAAGAAATTATTAATCTACATCTGTTTCAGCAGTCAATAAACGGAGAGGAAGCGTAGCCCTGCTTGGTTTATTGGTCATCCTGGTCATCATTACCTGGGACTCCGAGCGCATGGAGGAGGCCGGTGATTGGTCTGTGTCTACAGTGTCAACAATTCATTCCTGGTTATGACTGGAGAATTTATATGGTTTAATATAAGGATCTCTGAAATATTGTTACAAAACTGTACGCATTTACAATACTCTGTTATGCAATACAGCCGGTACCAACTGCTTTAAACCAAAATCAAATGAATATTATTTTGAATTTTTGGAACTCCGCTGGTGATTTGTTTTCATCATGAACAGTAGTCACAGACAAAAGGTCATTAAGCTTGAGTGCATTCATTACCTTATATGACTGAACACAACATTACAGCACATTATTCAGGTATGTATAATCATCAGAAATTTAAAGAAGTTATCATTGTAGTGGCTTTGAGGACAGCTTTTCTGGTCCTGATAGCAAACTACTTATTTCAAATCTATAAGTTACATATCTTCTTTTCCGCCGAATAGCTTCCTCCAACATATAAATATGCTCAATTAATTTGTTTGTATCTTTCCGGCGTAATAATATTTTCCTTGATGACAGAACTTTTCACGGATATAGAAACATTTTCCCAAGACTATTAGAAAATTTGCAAGTGAATGAAACACAATAACCTTCAGTACAGTTCCCTAGAAACACGATATTTTCCTGATACAAAAATATTTTCCCCCAGACGAAAGATATTCCCGTTCTAAGAAGTGTCCCCTGAGATATGAATTACTCATTTTCTATGTACCATAATTCTGGACATTTTCAGTGATCCTTCATGATACACTGTACAGTAACCATTATTAATGTTTACATAACTCCTCTTTGAAGATGAGCTGATGTCTTCCAACTAGACTAGACGTCACCATCTTAAAGACGTGCTTTGGTAAATTTATTTTAGAAGTGAAATAAGACGGAACGGGCAAGGAAATTCTCAAACAAGGCCATCTCATTAACGTTATATATATATATATATATATATATATATATATATATATATATATATATATATATATATATATATATATATATATATCGTGCTTTATTTGCATGAATATGCAGGAGCGTATTGTAGAGGCTTGAGAATTTTGACTGATTAAGAGTTAATACATGAAGAAAATTTCATTTAATACTATTGCGCTACGACCAGGACTATATCTAATGTGATCACATAAGACTCGATCAGTATCGATTTTAAACCACAAAAAAAGTATATTTACTAATTTACTGTCATTTTCCTTGAATACAAATCTTTTGAAAAATCTTTCACAGGACCTCACTTTACAAACTCCCGCGAACATCGACTGTTTACGAAGGAGATCTTGGGAACAAAACAGGAGTTATTTAATTATACCGGGTTACTGGTGGCGGCACTTTGATTTACCAGGGTGGCTACGAGCCAGGAAGGACACGGCTTTGTTGTAGAATACAATGTGTAAGACATGATGCCAGGAGTCGAATAACAAACTAGAAACACGATCGTGGTTGTAAAGTAAGATTAATGCGGGTGTACCACTGACCTACGACATTCAGGTGTCGCTGTACTGTAATCCCTGATGCGCACACACCCTTCCCACCCAAGCTATAAGAAACATGGCCGTCCATTTGCATTTTTCCCACCATGTTCTAAAGGTCCTCTTCAAAACATAAAGTCCCCAGCACCTCACACTCTCCTCCTCCAGTCTTAATAAGTTCTCGCCAACCTGACAAATCCTCCGGGTTCTTCGACTCCCAGTATGACGTCATTGTCCGATTGTTAACTTCTCCAATGACTAACTAACTAACTGACTCACTGACTGACTGACTGATTTGCAGTTTCCCAGGTAGAGCTACAAGCTGCGCCTTGGGTCCCGTGTCCAGGACCCCACCACCTGATACAATGCCATGAAGATAATGTCTACGTTTTTTACTGGTACACAACAGCAAATGGAACCTACAGGAAAGTCCACTTCATCATAAGACTGAAAGCCAACTGAGGCGGTGGGAGGGACAGGGAGGAGGGGATGTGTCCTTACATAAGCCATGCTCACAGTGGCCGGGGTACTTGTTGTTTCTTTGTCTGTCTGTTTCATAGCTTGGTCATGAGTATCTACAATACGATCAAACTTTGTAACTGTGATGCACAGTTGCTTACCTCAGCCGCATTATGTTCTTGAAGTCAAAAGGACATTTGAAAGGGTCAGGAGTCTCTTAAGAGACGCAATAACCTTAATATTAGAATGTGTGAAGGTCAAGCTGACAGTCTAGCGGCTGGCATGGGTATGAGCTCAGGTGTGGGTTACTGCTGCTGACTCTGATACATGATGTTGTTATTGATAATGATTTTGCAGTTGATGTTGCTGCTGCTACTGCTATCATTGTTGTTAATGTTGCTGGTTATTATTGTTGATGCTACAACTGTCGTTGTGGATGATGTTACATTTAATGTTTTGATGCTACTGTTGTTGGCAGTGTCCTGCTGTTGCCACTCACGTTACTGCTAATGTGTTGCTACTGCTGAAGTTGCCACTGTTACTGCTGTTCCACTTGTTGTTGTTACTCTTGCTGTTCCACTTGTTGTTACTCTTGCTGTTTCTAGTGCTGGTTGTGGTAACTGGCCTACACTCTCCCAACAGCTGGTTGTGGTCACTGGCCTACACTCTCCCCACAGCTGGTTGTGGTCACTGGCCTACACTCTCCCCACAGCTGGTTGTGGTCACTGGCCCACACTCTCCCCACAGCTGGTTGTGGTCACTGCCCCATACTCTCCCCACAGCTGGTTGTGGTCACTGGCCCACACTCTTCCACTGTTCTTGTAAATTGGACAATAAAAGGTTTCTCTGTTGTTTTCAGCGTCCCTATTTTTTTTTTTACCGTTGTATCTGTTAGTGTTATATTGCTGATGTGTCACCTTGGCGACACTGACACTGTTATGGAGGCTACGGCCGCTTTTACAATTTCTTAATATTGTTTAGGTAATACCTTGATATATTTTATCATTGTTACTATGTGTTAACCTGTTATACCGTCATACACCTGCTATACTGTTACTAAAATGTATGTTATCCTGATATACTGACATACTCCTGCTCTACTATTGCTAATATACAGTATGTCATCCTGAAATACTGACATACCCCTGTTATACTGTTGTTATTATACTGTATGTTATACTGTGAAATGGCTAAGCTTCCGCTATACTGTATCATACTGTAAGTTATCCTGTTATACTGTTATTCTCCTCTTATAGTATTATCATTATAAACTCCGGTAATACTGTCTCAGTAGATCTTGAACTCCTACAAACTTTTACAGATACATTCTCTTATATTCCTATATTTCTACACTAATGTAGTCTGTTACACTGGAAGCAGCACACACAAACAAGGATCCAGAAGCAATCATAGAATAATTAGATTTAATTTTTTCTTCTACTTCGAAGGTTTCATTCAAGGAAAATATTTGTCTCCAGGCCGAGCTTTGAATGAAAAGGTTAGAAAACAAAAATGATAAAAAACGAAGATTCTAAACATTCTAGGAAGAGGAAATCTTACTTTTCAAAATGGTCAGGTCGTCGCTGTTAGGATCAGAAGGTAAACATTAGAGAGAAGGTAGAGAGGTAAAGCTTGGACGTGCGAGGGAAGAAGCAGACACCACAACGTGCAATCCACGAGCTGCCACCCAGCTAGCGACCTGCCAGTGTTTGTGTTGTAGCCGATGGTGGGTCACACAAACACCCACTTCTACTGATTGTGTGAGCTTGGCTCCACTACGGCCGTAATGCGTCACACAAGAGACAGGTGACCAAGAATAAGAACAAACTGAGCGAATGAGCTTTAATTACGTATGCAAATGTTACCTTCGCTTCTAATCACTCAGGATGAAACAAAATATTATCGAGAGGATATGAGCAGTCAATTCCATATATAATTAAACCGCTAATGTTAAGAAGATTACAACTCCCTAAAAAAGAGATATTTTGTATCGTACATTAAAGTCTAGATCAGATATCAGGTTTATAACCTCCCAGCTTCTGCCTAACACTGCAAGAATTTCAGACAGGGAAGTGACATGCTCGTGTTCTTTACGGCTCGTCTTTCTGACTGGAAAACAACGTGTCCTGTGTTAGCTCGACCTCCCTTCACAGGAACTAATTCTTTCCTTTGTTTAGATCAACCAGCTCGTTTCCCTAGTCTAGTTTGTAACTTCAAACAAACCAACTTGAAAATTCAGAAAAGATTGTTTGATTACAGAGGAAGTTGTGTGCATGTGGCCGGTATGTTGGGTCGTCACATTTGCTCATACACCATAAAAACAGTCGACGGACATCCGACAGACAAATGGATGTACTTCTGTCTGTAATCTTGGCAAAGATTTTGCATTTCTAAAGCAAATTATCTATCAAGTCTATCTACTTATAATCTATCTTAAACCCGAGGGAAGTAGTATGCTTCTTGTATTCATGAACTTTATAAACTATGTTGTTCCTCTAATACATGTAAGTCTGCGGTCTTCACCCGGTCCGTATGGAACACAGGCGCATTTGAGATCGATGGAACGACCTTCCAGCACATCGGGTCAGGGTCAGGTCAATGGAGAGGTCACCTCGCTCAAGAGTGGCACCATTGTTAACCACAGCAGCAGCTGAGAACCCAACAGGTAATAATTCCAGCATCGCAGGTCAGAAATGTTCCAGGTAGAGGCACAAGAGACGTACAAAAGTAGACGAGTGAATTGTCCTCCAAATGACCTTCCATGGGGAGTCCGATGCTAGGATTGCCCAGGAGGAGACGCTAGGTAGCGAGGGAAAATATAACCACACTATGAGCTGAGAGGATGGAAGCACCAGCCACTTCATAAGAGATGGACATTTCTTTGTTGTATTCTACGTGCCGGTGGCCGTGTTGGTAGAGAGGTGCGTTGCAAACATTCCCGGAGAGCTAATTTCAGATCCTCTTTCCAAGGCTTAGCTTACTGGGTTACATAAAGGAAGTCTGCACACTCGCGCAATGACAGACGGAAAATTAGATATTATTCTAAAAAGTTATCTTCATGTCATGTGAATCACAAAAGTGTTCTTGACATCTTCACTCAGGTACAATATCCCCTACGGTGAATAACTTGCCTCCTCTGTGACCAACTCTCGTTACACTATGTTCGGTTACGGGGAACAGCAGCGCCTGTGCCAGGCTGCCCTGCCCCACCCTGGCCTGGGTAAGAGGAGCAGCACTGCTCCTGTCACCCTGCTTTGCCCTGGTGTAGGTATGGGAAGCAGCAATGCGCATTAGAAGCTGTTTATAACCGTCTGCAGCTGCTGATGATAACCTTTCGCTGCTAATGGCTCTTAAGCAGCTGTTGATGGCTATGTGCAGCCGTCGATGAGCCTCCAGCTGCTGATGACAGTCTGCTGCTGCTAATGACCATGTGCAGCTGCTGATGACAGTCTGCAGATCACACAGTCCTCTAAGTGAATCATTGGAACATCAAACAAAAGGAAAAATGGAGCTACATAACCAAGCTTGTATCATCTTAATACATGACGTGACGAAGGTTGTACTCCAGTTAAGTAGATCATTCACCAGTTTGGCATTTCACAAAGTTACAGTTGCTTTAAGGCTACATATGTAGAGGCGCCCTAACCGGCGTGTGACAGCTGCTGGGTGTCCACTGGCAGCTTTTCCAAAGTATTTTCTTTCCACGTCGAGTAATTACATTGTGTCACATTTGCTTAATGTTATTTACGATAACCCGTTCTCTCTCTCTCTCTCTCTCTCTCTCTCTCTCTCTCTCTCTCTCTCTCTCTCTCTCTCTCTCTGTTACCCTTCTCCTCATTCTTTCCCCTGAAGATAAAATCAAGAATTCTCTAACGACATTAATGTGTTCCAAGAAATAGATACATCATTATGTTAATCAGCGCCTCATCTTGTGATGATGACAGTTAAGCTCCCTTTCATGAGTATATCCGATAATTCTTCTCCGGTTTCAAAAAGCAGAATCTATTTTCTTAATATTTTTCGAAGATTTCTGTTTGAAAATAACAAATGTAATATAAGAATTATCCTCAGTATCTTCCCTTCATCCCTCTTACCAACCTCACATAGCACTCGCTCCCTCCTGCCTCCTTCCCGCTTCCACGAGGATCCTGGCCAGATCTTGCCTCCCGCTGCAGCAGACTGGGGCGTCACCCTTAATAATAAAGCATCATCTCCCAGCCAAATGTATATGTCATGTCCCGGGCGCCGGTGTGCGGGGAGGACTGTACACGACCAGAGATATCGCCCTAGATACAGGCACCCGCTGATGGTGCCGTCTGTCACGCCGCCCTCCTGACATACACCGCTTGAGGTCATATCTTAAAAAGTAAGGTCAAGAATCTTCTCAGTGGGGAAGACAGGATGTGGAACAGTGAGGTGTTGGATTTGTTGACGGGGAGGCTGGCTGCATACCATACTGGTACGAAAACACTGTTCTTGTTTGAAGGTATGACATAATGTTATATATATATATATATATATATATATATATATATATATATATATATAGGGTCGATAATTCTGTGCTTGCCCTGGGAGCAGTGGCTGGCGAGTGATACAAGCACGTCTGTTGGGGCACCGCAAGACCTGCCTCCCAACCTCACACTGCGAGCTTATGTTCAGTCAGAGAACAACCTTTAAATGTACGTGAAGATGGTATGTCCTCTGATCTGCTCTTGCAGACTGAAACACTCCAGAGAAATAAGTAATTAACACGATCTGACGACACCTTGACCAAAACGTCCAAGGATCACTGCTACAAGACTGAAGACCACCAACAGCTGACCCTCACACACGGACTCCTCCACACTGAGGAAGGGGGTGTTTACACCATCACCAGAGACTCTGCTTTATTGACGACCTCAGACACAGCAGCTTCCTCCTGCTGCTGGGAGTCAACAGAGAGTTCTTCAAGCAACCACAATGTCATTATTCAGGAAGGGTTTATTTCTTGTAGAAGCAGGTCGTCTACTGTACTGACTTCAACCAGTGGAAAAGACACACGTCTCTATAAACTGGACAGTTCTGTCGTAAGCAAAATTTGTAAACAGCTGACTCTGTCTTGACTGTGTGATAAATTTCATGATAGACGCTGTCCCAGACGCCACTAGTCATAGCCGCATGCATGAGAACAGTAACAGTATATTTCCTCTTCCCCAAGTACAGAGAATTGAGCCTTAGAGGGACAATCCTCACTTGGCTCACGTCTCTGTTTCTTCTTTTGGAAAAGTAAAACACTGGAGGGGAGGATTTCCATTCCCCCGCTCCCACCCCTTTTAGTCGCCTTCTACGACACACAGGGAATACGTGGGAAGTATTATTTCTACCGTATTCGTTGCTCTCATCCTCGTACGGCTTGGTCAGGAGCGTAATACACACCAACAGTTTACGTTAGTATTTGGTTTCATCGAACATGTCTTTCAAATCCCATAGCGTCTCCGGGGAACATTACCGTGAGTACCTACATAACGTGGTGACCTGCTCCGGTGCCTTAAGGAAATAATCACTCAAAAAACACGTTAAATTCTGGGAGATGTTAACAAAGATTTCCGTAACTTTAAAAGAACATTTCTGTATCCAAACTGACGATGAAGTTATAATTGTACATGACACATATGAAATATTTTTCCGTCCAGCAACAGTGCGGGGATGATTGTTACTGCTTCTCCCTCTCACGTAGGAAGGGCTGGTGACGCAAAGCAAGGAGGCCAACCGTGCAACAGACGAGAAGTAATGGGATTTCTAATCTTGCAAAAAATGCGCCATGTTGACAGCAAAGACACCGACAATGCAACAAATTTCAAACAAGTGAAGTCTTCCTCAGAGCAACAATGGTGCACCAGGAGCGAACACGTCCAGCCTCACCTCACCACAGCTGCTGGTGCTGTCCCCTGGCTGGTGGCCCAACTGGGATGAAACTGTTGATAAAACTGTCTGGGATGAAACTGTTGATAAAACTGTCTGGGATGAAACTGTTGATAAAACTGTCTGGGATGAAACTGTTGATAAAACTGTCTGGGATGAAACTGTTGATAAAACTGTCTGGGATGAAACTGTTGATAAAACTGTCTGGGATGAAACTGTTAATTAAACTGTCTGGGATGAAACTGTTGATAAAACTGTCTGGGATGAAACTGTTAATTAAACTGTCTGGGATGAAACTATCGATAAAACTGTCTAGGATGAAACTGTTGATAAAACTGTCTGAGATGAAACTGTTGGTAAAAACTTTCGGGAATTAAACTGGGATTATAAAGACTTTCAAGAATTAAATTAGGAAAAACTTAAGGGAATTAAGCTGAGGAATAAAAACTTTAGGGAACTGAAATGAGAATAAAAAGCTTTCGGGAATTAAGCTGGGATTATAAAAACTTTCGGAAATTAAACAAGAAATAAAAACTTTCAGGAACTAAGCTGGGAATAAAATTTTTCAAGAATGTAATTAGGAATAAAAAAATTCGGAAATTAAACTAGAAATAAAAACATTATGGAATTAATCTGGAGATAAGAACTTTCAATAATTACAGTGTGAACAGATACAGTCAGGCATCGGAGCGGCCTCCTACATCGCTCTGGAAATAACTGGTGAGGCAGTGTGAGGCACCGAGCTGTCGTCATCTGCAAGATCCACTGGAGGAGCGCAGTGGTGCGGTGTGGTGCTGTGTGGTGTGGTGTGGTGTGGTGTGGTGCTGTGTGGTGTGGTGTGGTGTGGTGTGGTGCTGTGTGGTGTGGTGTGGTGTGGTGTGGTGTGGTGTGGTGTGGTGTGGTGTGGTGCTGTGTGGTGTGGTGTGGTGTGGTGTGGTGTGGTGTGGTGCTGTGTGGTGTGGTGTGGTGTGGTGCTGTGTGGTGTGGTGTGGTGTGGTGTGGTGTGGTGTGGTGTGGTGCTGTGTGGTGTGGTGTGGTGTGGTGCTGTGTGGTGTGGTGTGGTGTGGTGTGGTGTGGTGCTGTGTGGTGTGGTGTGGTGTGGTGTGGTGTGGTGCTGTGTGGTGCTGTGGTGCTGTGCTGTGGTGGTCTTGTACATACATGGGCAAGAGGAAGGTCCACTAGTGACGATGACCCAGTACTGCCACTTCCATGACCTGAACTCTACAGTATGATGACCTGTCATGCCATGACCTGAGCTCTACAGTATGATAGATGACCTGTCATGCGGTATGATGTTTTGACATATGCAACTAGGATGACAAGGCCCTGAAGTAAAACATGACCTCAGTAGTGTAATGCAGTATGATGACCTGGACCCCTGTAGTGTGATGACCTTAGCACGACAATATAATGAGCCTAAGCTCACCAGTATGATGACCTGACCCTTGTGGTATGGAAGTTTCACCTGCAGTATGATGAACTTGATCCTGCTGTATGATTATACTGGCCCTGCAGTATGATTACCTTAGCCCTGCAGTATGATTACCTTGACCCTGTAGTATGATTACCTTGACCCTGAAGTATAATTACCTTGACCTTGTCATATGATTACCTTGATCCTTGTTGTATGATGATGTTGACCCTTACAGGCGAGCATTGTGTCTATGTAATCATTATATCTATATTTCAATAACATTTCTCTCTTTTCACTATCATGATTATCACTGCAATCATTATTACAATTATAAAAGCAACTATTAACAAACTATCAATCAAACCTGAGATAGTGTGTGGCTATGTGTCTTCCTCAGACAAAATGACAATCATAACTCAGCCGAGCAACGGCAACTTCCCATTCTCATTCAAAAAGAAGTTTCCATGTTTTATATATATATATATATATATATATATATATATATATATATATATATATATATATATATATATATATATTCGGGTAAACAAAGCTAGGATTAATACGAAGGATAAATCTGATACAAATGGTTACAAAAATAGTCCAACCCTCGTCCTTCATCCGTAATCACTAGGAAATTAATGAACATTACATAATTAGGGATTAATAAAGTGCATGTAACATGATTATTCTCCTTCATCATTACAACTCTGCAATTATCATTAAAAAAATTGAGAGTAGAATAATTACTGGAGCAGATAGACCATCTGAAGTGGTCGCTGAGGTTATTTGCTTGGCCAGGCTCAAAGCTTGACCTAATCTCGTTCTATTGCTCTCTAAATATCTCCAACATTCGACATTAACCATTTATACACCACAAACGTCATCTGTAGTCCAGATACTGAGCAGCGCCAACATTCAACAATAAACCTCACACTGCACACACCCAACAGCCGACATCATGTCTAACCACGTAGTAGGAAGGTATGACTCTACATTATCAGTCATATACAGATATCACCTGATATCAAGTCCAGAAGCTACGTACATCCAGGAGTGACATCAAGTCTTACCAATGTACACTACCAGTACTACCATCAGGTCTACCCAGCCGCTTGCTGGTTTCAAGCACGGCTCTGAGCTCATGTGACGTCAGCGGTGAAAGTTGGCTGTCCGTGCCTTTGTTACGGTGAGGGACCAACACTGGAGTCTCATTTACTGTCACAGTAAACCAAGAAGAGTCCTGTTGACACAAACGAGGTTGTGCCTGCTGCTTGACCTGACCTAACTTTGCCACACTAATACTGTAGCGGCTGCCTGGTATACTGCTGTACCCTCACTACAGCAACACTCACAACACGCTGGACATAAATGGATCAGATCTCTGGCACCTCCATCATAATACCATATTTCATGAGTCAAACTTTTAAGTCCTGATGCGGGAAGTGTACAGGTAATGATGACATAAAGAAAGGTCTTACCCCTGTTCCTGGTAGTGTGAGGAATACATAACATACAGCTTGATACGTTATCAAAAGATAATGGGGAAAACATAGCTTTGAAATATACAAAATAATCAGTTTTTCAGAAGAAATAATCATAACAAGCGACTGTATCAGTGTGTGTGTGTGTGTGTGTGTGTGTGTGTGAGTGGTACTGGGTGGACAGTGTGGCTAGGGGAGTGTGTGTGTGTGTGTGAGTGGTACTGGGTGGACAGTGTGGCTAGGGGAGTGTGTGTGTGTGTGTGTGTGTGTGTGTGAGTGGTACTGGGTGGACAGTGTGGCTAGGGGATACATGCTCCGTCAAGACTCTTTCCACAAGAAGCGAGACGACCACCTTATTTTCATGTCACTTATGTTGATCTGTCTCTGTGTAACAGTGTGATATTTTAATCGTGCTTGTATATAAGTAATAATTTCAAACTAATATTGATGCATTTTCATACTTATGGTTCACCCAGTAACAGTTCGAAAATCACTTCACATACTAAAATATTTTCACCAATATTATCGAATCTTTCATGACAACAATACTGGAGACGTAATCTTCACATGAGAGAAAAAGTCACAATATTATAAAGTGATCTAACATAAAGTTTCTGAATTGCTAGGAGCTGCAGAATACTTAACCTTGAAAAATGCGGCAAATCTGCTTTAATTATAGGAAAATGTACTTCACACGACTCTTGAATGTCTTACAACGAAACAAACAACACTGCAGATTAGCCTCCATCCATCTTCTTTAACCCTCTTTGGCGGGAGTGGTCATTCATCACGGCTGCATACGTTATAAAATGTTGTACCGCTGGGCTCAGCTACATAAGGGGGCTCCTGCACCGCTGGGCTCAGGTGCCTTGTGCTCCTCGTATGCTAATGAGTTCACCAGTGGGTGGTAAGATATACAGTAGGTGTTCCTTCGTGCTAAGACCCCGCCTGGGGGCTATTCTTTCGCCAGCAGGCCACAGTTGCCAATGTGAAAAAAATAAGAATTTGTCATCTTGGCAAGGAATAAGTCGACTGGACTTAGTCAGTCACTGAAAACGATACGTCCAGCGATTATGTGGAGCGGTTGAGCCCACGCCAGCCCATATTGAAAGAAAACTGACGGAAGGAAGTCATGAAATATATAAATCTAAACTTGTGAGCCTGCAACACCTTAGGTGGCAACACAATGGATATTACTACACAGTGTTGGCGCGCAAGGAAACCTTCTATTGCTATTTATTGCACCTTCACCATGCGGTAGCCGGGAGCCGCGCACTAAACCTCCTTTGTTTAAAAGTATTTTATCTCAGCTGACTTAGTCTTATTTCTTTGCTTTAAAGAATGAATAAATATTCTTCCAAGAACTTGGTGTCTATTCAAACGAAGTTCCTCTCACTCATATATGCACATCCTGGTCTCTGGAATCTTATAATAAAGCTTGACTTGTTTTCAGTTTCATCATGAACGGTCATCAATAATATGAGTCTCGATCAGTGACGTCATTTGCTAATCACGAGTTTGAAATCGAGAGAAGTAGCGATGGTCATGGTGGCTCCCGCTACTGTACCTACCGCTCATGAGGGCGGCGTCAGCCTGCCTGACGGAGCTCCAGGGTCGGGTTAACCTCATGCCATCAAGTGTCGTACCGTCCACCGTCCTGCTCTTGAGTACACGTATCAACCAACGTATGTAAGACACAGTGAAGTATGTAAGACACAGTGAAGTATGTAAGACACAGTGAAGTATGTAAGACACAGTGAAGTATGTAAGACTCAGTGAAGTATGTAAGACAGTGAAGTATGTAAGACACAGTGAAGTATGTAAGACACAGTGAAGTATGTAAGACTCAGTGAAGTATGTAAGACAGTGAAGTATGTAAGACACAGTGAAGTATGTAAGACACAGTGAAGTATGTAAGACACAGTGAAGTATGTAAGACACAGTGAAGTATCAATTTCTTCATATGTTGCATTACATAGGAGCTATCGCAACATCCATTAAAACCTCCTCAATATGATGGCAGTGCCATCAGTGAGTTCAGCGAAATACCGACATTACAGGATCGATCCTGATAGAAACCCAACGTGAGGAGGAGCAACGCGAGATGAGGTTCCTGCATCATCAACATGGAACAGTAGTCATGTAATTACATTAGCAAATTCCCGTTTCACCTAAGGCACTCCACGCATAGTATAGGTCAAGAAAACTCCCTTACGTAAGCTTAAACCAAAACAAGAGAAATGACTGGCAATAGTAAAGTTGCAAGGAAAGAGTAAAATATGTAGTGTAGCCATAAACCCTAAAAAGTAATTCCAAAACATCAAATACTAAAATGCCAGCTACATCATACCATCAGCCTCATCACTTTCCACTGTATATCATAACGTGCTTTTAGCGGTTTAAATTTTAGTGTCGTTTTCTACATCATGATTCGACTGTCCTTATCATGTTCCGTTCCTGGCCTGCGTTCGTTCTTCATTCATTTTATTCATATACCAAAACGCAAACATTAAGTGCAGTTGCCAGACAACACTACGTAACAGTTGCCACACAACGCTAGCCACCAATATCACTTTACCTATAACATATCACCAGCCGTAGCTGGCGGCCTCTACAGTAGCGCCAAACTACGCCATCAGCTATTTCCATCCTTTGTTAATACCGTCCATGGCCCTATACTTGTTTACAAGCATCATTCAGTACTTTTTGCTGCGTATTTTGATAAACCACCATTAAACGTAACTAACACACAGTTTCCAAACATCCATGTATCATAAACTACGCATAACCCATTTATTTAAAATCTTACCTCTGATTCCGGGGCGTAACAAAAGGAATACCATAAAAGAACATCCTTTAAAGGAACGTTGACGATCGACCCAACACCCAGCGGCGAAAACGGGGCTCCCGTTTTCTCTTTCTATTCTGACCAAAGAATATTCACAGAAAACGTACATAAACATTGGTATGGATGCAGTCATAAACTAGTTGAACAGCGCCACTTGCACTATATAATTTAGGAAGTTATACAATTTCACGAGTATTTCACAGTGTGTTCTCGGGTACTGTCCTGCTTCTTACGTACAGGAAAAAGTAAAGAATGTTACAACACTTTCTTCAATAGACCAGCTTATCAAGTTCGAATCTTTACACTGACCAACATTATCAAAACTCCAGGAAAGTAGAAAATATCCTCTGCGTAAGAAGCTAAACTCTGACCTAAAGTCATAGAGATGTGACTTAGGTATAGAGCATCAGAAAGATATAACTATGTGGCATAACACTATTGTCCACCTGAGGATACACTCCAACACTCAACGGACGAACGTGTGTTGGTAGACCGCACTCAAGCATTTAAAGGACGAGGTGCGAGAGTGCGTGTTTGCAATGCCATAGAAAAATACCTTTAACACTTCGTGTGTAGACCCAGCAGATGTCCTCCTGCCGTCAGCTCTCGACTGCAACAATGAATGTGGTATTGCTGTGCCGGTCGTGATAACTGGTCATGCATACTAAATAATGTGTTGCAGTGTTTCACATGATAATTACTTTTTATGTAAAGAAACAGAGTTACAATGATTATATGTAGTACTGGAGGAAGAGGAGGAGTGAGGGTGAAACTAAGGTAGAAGAGGAGGAAGAGGTGTGAAAGTGAGACTAAGTGAGAGCAAGATGAGGTGTGAAGGTGACTATGCAAGACTCGAACCCGTAATGAAAATTTCCATATTTTTTCTTCAGTTAAACAAGACAATACCATAACGTGTAGGCTCACCACTTACCATCGACATATTCAGAAATCGAGTGGGGCGGGGCTTGTGGTTCTCCAAAACTGGATTAAAAATCCAAAAGAGAAACCCATAAATTACAAGATCAGATCCACATGTCAATTAATGAACCAAAGTTTCATCTGTCTATGTAAGTTATATGGAAACAAACAAGATGATGCAAACATACGCCAGCAAACTAAACAACAGCGTCATATTTACTGTCGTATATTTTACATAAATCAATTTCTGTTTTAACTGATTCTCTGAGCGACCACGTCCACGACAGCTACGCTACAGACCGTCTAGGCTCTTGCTGAGGGTCCCGCTTACAGAGGAACAAGTTTAACAAGAGAGTTACAGCGTCCATCATCCGCTGCACGAGGCTCCAGCAAGAGTGTTCCAGCATGACTCACCGTCTTCTACAGAAATCACCATCGACGAAAGGAGGAAGAAAACAATAATTATGTGGCATCATTACCGGAAGAGAGGGATGCTGGGGCAGGATGTGGCAGGTGTCTGGTGCAGGATGTCAGGTATCTGCTGTAGGAAGTCCCAGTTGTCTTCTGAAGGATGTGTCAGGTGGATTATGTAAGATGTCAAGTGTCTGGCGTGGAATGTCAGGTTTCTAGCGCAGAACCTGATCATATAAGATCCTCCAGTGAAGTGAAAGACCCACACAGCGTATCAGTTCAGTATAATGTAACGTGCTGTGGTAGTGACGGATCTGGCCGACAGAATTGGTAAAATATGGTGTAAAGCAGCTTTGTGAGGTGCAGCCCACACCCGCACCATTAACACCACTCTGACTATGCGATACACCTTCCTACCCAGGCTAAAAAACACCTTCAGTTACCCGTAAATCTTATCTCGGTTTCTCCAGGCGCTCAGAGATCTGACGTGATGAGAGCAAAGTGTACGAGAAAATGATTCAGGTATACTATCAATAGGAAAGACAGATGGGAGTCAGTGGGACAACTGAGGAAATATATAGCAAGGGACAGGAAAACTCATGATTAAGTAGGAACAAAATAAGAATGATAAGGTTAAAACACAGGAAGACGATGTGAAGAAGTGAATAAGAATGATAAGGGAAAGGAGAAAGAATGAGAGGAAGCAAGAAGACAACAAGTAAGGAGGGAGATGGTGTGCAGGACCGACACGAAGTAAGGAGCAAGGTGTAGGAAGGGTTAAGGAGGGAGCACGCAGGAAGACGATCAACGAAATGGAGTACGTTGGCAGGAGGGCGCGGGGCTGGGGTGCCAGATAAGGAGGAGCTGGAGTGAAGGAAAAACATTCAGCAAAAGATGAGAACAGAGACTGAAGCAAAATTGCATAATCGAAAGAAGGTTGTGAAAACCAAATGAAAAAGAAAACATCAGGAAAGAAGGAAGAAGAAAGAAACAAGGAGGAAAAATGATGGACACGATCTACAGTATCAAACAATAAAGAAAAGTAAGTTAAAACAGTGTTATACGAGGGCAGGAGGAACTTACAAAGCACAGGAGAGCCGACATGAAATGAGAAAGAAAGTAAGGACAAGGACAGAGTATGGACACAGCAAGGAAAGTATTACAGACCAGGAGAGAGTAAGGATGCGCTAAGTAGCAGGACAGAGAAGGAGCCGAGCAGAATAAGGAACAGGACAGAGTAGGGACGCCACAGAAGAACCCAATGATGGAATCCGTACGGCCTAGCACGTAAGACCCGCCCACGCATCTGTTGTGGACGACGAACCCTGCGGGTGATTACTGTGTGTGTGTTACGGGTGGAAAGTTTGACACCTGTGCTGCCCCGTCTCTTAACCTTGTACATGTACCGTGTTATAACTTTATGAATAAACACACATACAAACCCCATCTTTCGTCAGTTACCCATTTAGCGACCTGCCGCAAAGAAAAGAATGAACAGCTGGGTTGGCTGTCAGCTCGAGGCCCTGGCCGGAACTCCTGTTAAGTTGGTGGGTCGCAACGCTAACATATGCTCTACCTACGTGAGTATGTTTAGGAATATAAGCGTATTTGCATATGGTTATTTTTTTATGTATATATGTGTGTACATATGTGCTTCTTTGTGCATGCTCAAACGCATAAGACTCGTTCATGTCAGGACATCTTTTTCCCCATGACTGTCTGACCCTATGTTATTGTTATCACCACTACGTACGTCCATGACCAACCACTACGTACGTCAACACATGACTTGGTATGCTCAGACTCCAACCCCACTCTTCTGCCGCAACCTTATGGGTCATCTTCAACCTCGTGAACCATCCTGAACCTCATGAGCCATTTCCTTGAACCTTACGAACTTCATGAACCACCTTCTTGAACGTCTTACACCATGTTCTGAACCTCATCAACTATCTGCTTGAACTTCGAAAACAATCATCTGGAAACTAACGAACCATCATTCTAAATCTGAAATCTCTCTAGCAACTCATAAACCGTCTTCTTACATCTCATGAACCATCTTAAATCTCAGGAAACACCTTCTTGAACCTTTTAAACCATTATCTGGATGCACATGAAGCATCTTGAGAAACTTATAAACCTTTTCTCTTGAACCTCAAGAGCCGTCTCCTTGAACCTCATGGATAATATTTTGGAACTCTATGAACCATCTATTTGAACTTTAAGAAACAACATCATGAATCTCGTGAACCATCTTATGGAACTTTAGGAACCATGGCACCTCCCAAGACTCGAGAAGGACGCCTTGCCACTACCCTCCTCGCCCATCCCAACACAGACACGCTGCCAACCTATGAAGAACATCTTCCATTTCCAACTGCTGACATCTTCCTGTTTCCCCTTACAACAATATTCCTCAGCCTCACTTTCCCCTAAACTTGATATTTCTTTCATTGTGAATCAGCCATTCCCCAGGTGGAGGGAAATATTTTTGTTCATATATCACGAGAAATGTGTAGTGCTAAAGAGTGAATGACTAATTCATTTACACTTTATAATATTTTTCTTTGCCTATCTTTACATCATGAAATTAAAACCAAAAGATTTACAGCCTGGTGTCTGGCGGGACAAGAGCAAAGAAACGTACATTGTGTTATATTCTTCACTTATGACACCTCAGTGGTGAGATGAACCGTGCAACACAGGTGACCACTTGACAATGATCATCAACTCCTGTCTGGAGGTGATCTCACTGTAGACTCAGCAGATGCCTCCTCACCTACTCTTACCTCAGCTTGGGTTTGGGAGCATCTGTCATTACCATCCAGTAACAAGCAGAGAGCAGTAGCGTTGCTCACACCTGACTTCTGTGTTGAACGAAATGACTGAAATCTTGACCACGAGCCTGACCTTCAGCATGATGACGTCATACTATCATACCAAGGGTCATTCCTCGTGCACAAAGGTCGTAACGCAGTACTGACGATAATAACCCACCCTTGATCAACCATGCTGCATTTGTAAATTATATATATATATATATATATATATATATATATATATATATATATATATATATATATATATATATATATATATATATATAAATATATATATATATATTTATTTTATTTTATTATACTTTGTCGCTGTCTCCCGCGTTTGCGAGGTAGCGCAAATATATATATATATATATTTGATGTCAGGTGTCAGCAGTAGCGCGGGTTGGGAGGGCCGTGTTACCCAAACATTTACATATTTATCCAGTGTGGGTGTGGCTGGCTACCTGCTGACCTCCGGTGCTGGCTGCCTCACACCAGCCACAGCCACACCGTACCTACACTAACTCCTGCACGTAAATGTAAGAGAAAGAAACTTTACATGACGCCAGTTTGGATTTTTCGACTTAAGAAACTACAGGTAAAACAAGACATACATTATCTTAATAATCTTACACATGAAGTTTGTGGTTGATTATAATGGGGTAGGACTGAAACAAAATCAGTTGCACTTACCTATATATCCAATGAACAGACATGGAAGGAAATATAAATCTATATTATTGTTGGTGTCGAAGACAGTCATGCAGTTTTATGTTTTAAATAAAGTTCCACTCACAACACTCCTGTATCATAACCTGAAATTCTGAACTAATCTTCAATCGTGTTAATCCACTGCTAAGATACATTTGGTTCTCAAGCATGGAATGTCAAGAAAGCTTTGGGGCCAGTGAAGATAATCACAAGTCTTCGTGCATTATACTGTCAATAATCTTGAGTCTGGCAGGGCTCACACACCCTGACATGAATGATAACTTTTACTGTTACAAACTATGCTCAACACGAAATGTTTGTGATAAACAGGTCAACGTAAATTGTTACCTCACTTGTCCTTTGCCCAAGGCCCAGACCGCCCATCACCGAGCACTGAATTCTTCAGCATACTCTCATCCTCATGTAACACATCCACCGTGCGTAAGCACGCCCACACCCCAACTTACCCACAAAAGTCCCCCCAAATACCCACACATCCCACAGGGGCTTATTAGCAGTAGGAACACTTTTACACACCTACGTACATACCATACCACACCCCGCGTACGTTGGCACACAGTCCATCCAAATTTATATGCAGCCCACTCATGTTATCATATAGCCCATCATAGCATGTCCATGTTGGCATATGGTCTACCACAGCACAGCTATGCTGAGATACAATACATGGCACAAATATGCACTTTACTGTTCGACTCCCAATCACTTACCCAGGCAGATGTCTCACCATTACGAGCCCACACGCCCTAATACGCAACGCCCACCATTTCCATGGTCCACACCACCCCACGTCCACTCATCCATGGTCCACACCACCCCACGTCCACCCATCCATGCTCCACACCACCCCATGTTCACCCATCCATGGTCCACACCACCCCACGTCCACCCATCCATGGTCCACACCACCCCACGTCCACCCATCCATGCTCCACACCACCCCATGTTCACCCATCCATGGTCCACACCATCCCACGTCCACCCATCCATGGTCCACACTACCCCGCGTCCACCCATCCATGGTCCACACCACCCCACGTCCACCCATCCATGGTCCACACCACCCCGCGTCCACCCATCCATGGTCCACACCACCCCGCGTCCACCCATCCATGGTCCACACCACCCCGCGTCCACCCATCCATGGTCCACACCACCCCGCGTCCACCCATCCATGGTCCACACCACCCCGCGTCCACCCATCCATGGTCCACACCACCCCGCGTCCACCCATCCATGGTCCACACCACCCCGCGTCCACCCATCCATGGTCCACACCACCCCGCGTCCACCCATCCATGGTCCACACCACCCCGCGTCCACCCATCCATGGTCCACACCACCCCGCGTCCACCCATCCATGGTCCATACCAACCCGCGTTCACAGTTCGTGGTGTGCAGCGCACGAAGCCAAGAGCGTTCCGAGCCTCGGTTCAAATCCCTTTAAATACATCATCTTTAATACGGGAGTTTGACCTTGCATACGGCCGAGGCTTGGCACTGTCATCCCCCTGGCTCAGGGCACCAGTTTCACAGTCAACACACGATGATAACGACTGAATTGCCTGTTTGATATTGCCGGGGCTATTGGCAGGTAATGGATAGAGGGTGGGAGAGAGAGGGAGAGAGAGAGAAGGAAATAGGTTCAGGATTAATAGTACTGGCGGCACTGTGGCAGTCTGTTGCTCTTGTGTTGTTGATGTTTCTGTTGACGTTACTACTGTTGATGTATCATATGACGTTGTTGTGTAGCATGGTAGTGATGGTCTGCTGCTGTAACACTGTAGTAGCTGCTACTTCTGTTACAGTGTTGTTGTTACCGTTTCTGTGTGGTGACAGGTGTCAGGATGCTGTTGCTAGAGTACAAGAGCCAGTCTTCCTGGCCGAGCAACACTGCTATACGCCGTGCCTCTGCCACGCCCCTCACCCCAGCAGCTCGTAAACTGTCGTTTATGGCAAGTTTGTTGACGTGGTCTGGGTATTTCATAATTGTTAAACATACTCGTTTACTTTTTTTTTTTTTTTTACGAACTTTTAACTTTCGACCAAATTGTTCATATTTTTTCAATTACTGAGAAGTGTTTATTTAACTTACAAATTTTTTTTTACAATTTCACAGAATTTCCACATACGACGATTTCTCTCTAAAATACCGAACCGTTTTGCTTTATACATTTCATTTCGTACATAAACTCTCAAATTTGATGTCTGCAGGCAGAACCCTCTCGCTCCCTCACCTTCCTATTTCTATCGTAGATACATTTGTATTTCCTGTGGCCACCGCCATCTACTTCTCTTCTTCCATATGTCATTTTATCTATTACTTGCGCTATTCCTCGGCGTCCATGTTCTCACTCACATACAAAGCTCTGTTCTTGCATAACATCAAGTCTGTTTTTTGGTATCTTTTCTAATTGCTATCAGACCTCACTTGCAGGCAAAAAATGAATTAGAATGAATCAGCTGGTCCTCATATTCTCTTTCCTACAGTGAGGAAAGAAGCAGGTATATAATGGCTAGCATATCTGTTCCTTAGAACATTAAGATACTGCTGCAAGAAGGATAAGTGGCACGTGAGGCGGAGTTTGTGACTGTAAATGTAATCAGAAAATAAGGTTGAATAAAATTTGCCTTAAATTATCGACTTATCAGTCTTAGATTCTAGGATAATATTTGAAGTAATATCTAAGGATAAAGAATTTGATCGCTAAAGACACTAAACTAATGAGAGAATCAACATGAATTCAGTAATAAAAGATCGTTATAAAGACTTTAACAGATTTATCTAGTCATGTATACAACACAAACCCAAAATTACTTATGCTTCTTAAAACTCTTATCGTCAAAGTGCGACATACATATTTGTTGGGTAAAATTGAAGCCCAAAGCATCGAAGACTGAGCATGCGCGTGGGTAGCGGCCTGGCTCACGGGAGGGAAACAACGAGTCGTATGATATGAGGAAACGAGTCATGACGAGCGGTGTACTGAGATCTGATGTACTGTACAACATCTATCTGCATATCACTGAGAGAGAGAGAGAGAGAGAGAGAGAGAGAGAGAGAGAGAGAGAGAGAGAGAGAGAGAGAGAGAGAGAGAGAGAGAATTCTCGACCCGAAATATTAAATAAAGCCCAAAGATTGCTGGATAACTTAGAGTAGTCTGGTTAAGTTGATGTTGTGGTCAGAACAAATAAGCTTTACTAAAGAAAAATGTAAACTAAAGTATTTCTGAAATAAAGACATGAAGCCCAAATTGAGAAATATGACAAAGCATCATTATAAATAGGGAATAACCAGACCTCGGAATGATAATTAATCAGTACAGACCTGACAAACGTATTATAATAATACTTTGCTGTATACAATAAAGATACCAGAATGTTAGGATCATAGCTAGAAACGTAAACAACAATACTGCTACGATACTTTCTCTGTATAATATGATCTTCGATTCTCGTAAGTAATCTTTGCCAAAAACGAAAACAAACAGGAAGCAATACGAAAAGGATCCGCGAAGCTTCCGTCGCTCATATGCAAACCTTAGGAAGACTCATTAGCTCAAGATAATAATCTACAAAAATAATAGATTTCGAGATTCAGTAGGATTTCACGATACTTAATATTTTCTACAATAAAAATAAGGATAATTTCCTCAAGTTAGAAGGCGATACAATGGCCAAAAAATAACGGAATAACAAAGTAGACAGCAAAGAGAGTACACAAAGGTGTCAGAAATCGTCAAAGCAAAGACTACAAGCAAGAGAACAATCAAAAATGAAACACCAATATGCACACACTGCACATGGCATCCAGGCGGTTGATGATGTTTGAGAGGATGTCATCCATTCATCATGGTGTCCTGCAACATCATCACATCAGTACAGTCTCTCATTATCATAAGGTGTTCTATTCTCTCATGGTTGAATGATGTGGTGGAGGAAGTGGTGGGTGGGGAACACCCTGTAGCTTTACTGTCCATTTAGAGAAAATAGGAATTCCAGCTACAATTACACTCCTCTATCACACCACCTCCTCACACACCATCAGCTCCTCTCTTATCTGACTTCTCCATACACCGCCATGGTTCCCGCGCGAGTATTTGGCGTCGTCAAGCCAGCGTGGAGGCACCATGGAAACGGCCGGGAAGTACGCGACCCCTGAACAATACCCTCCGCCACTGATTCTCGCTTCCTCAGGGAAATTATCCGCGATGAAGGAAACCACTGATGTGAGCCTTTTATCCTACTATGCAACTGTGCAAGAGTCTTACGTTACCATGCAACGTTGCAGAAGTCTCATACTACCACTGGGAAATCTTAGCAGGAAATTCTTAAAAGGTTCGTAATAAAATGATAATTACACAAATCCTGCTTTAGTTGCTATATAATCCTGGAAGATGTTTCTGGAGTCCATCTCGAGTTGTGTGTGTCGAGCGAACTAGTTTACAAGGTTCCATGATCACTCTATCATCATTAAGACAAGCTAGACTCTCATGTCTGTGTCACAGAGGCGGTGTCTGTCTCATGTGTATCATCGTCTGTGTATGCTGGCACAATGTCATAAGACCACACACTAATATGCAAGTGATTAGAAACGAGAGAGAACTTCAAAACAGCCGCTTCATCCTTGACCCAGGTAAATCAACATTACTTATTTTTTCTTGAATAGAAAAATAATAAAGTAAAAAGGAAAAAAAAAACTCGATAACGGCTTAAATGATTTGTAATAACCAAGTATTCATTATCTTCCCTGGAGGGAGAGGCAGCTGGGCAAATCTCCCCACACAAGGCCAATTCCGGCCTCGCTGCCAAGTAATTTACTTTGATAATTTCTGCGGTAATTAGTGCCACAACTGGGCTCTGCCCCTCATGAATTAGGCTCTTAACTTTCCCGCAGGTGAGGATTTATCAAGATATTTCTGCGTGATGTGAGGGCAGAACCAATCTTCATATCACCCTTATGAAAGGACATTTCTAATTCTTGGTGACATTCTAGTATGACGGCAATATAACTGTGTTTTATACCTGTGTTTTTATACCTGTGTTCTATACCTGCGTTTTGGTACGTTAATATCACTGAGTTCTAGTGTGAGTGAAGGTCCTGCAGAGAGAGAGCTGCTACCACCACTTTTAAAAGGGTTATGATCGTAGTGTTACTTCCGGTGTCTCACTGTGACCATCATACTTGACTGTGACCATCATACTTGACTGTGACCATCATACTTGACTGTGACCATCATGCTTCACTGTGACCACTATAATTATGGTCTCACTGCATCCATTATACTGCAGTGACCAGCAAACTTCAATGACGTTCGCATAGTTTTAGCCGGTGCGTCGTGGTGCTGTCTACATCTTTTGATGACATTCCGGTGTGAGGAGGAACTGTAATGTGAGTAGTGATGAGTTAGATGAGGCATATCTGATGAGTTAGATGAGGCATATCTGATGAGTTAGATGAGGCTTATCTGATGAGTTACATGAGGCATATCTCACTGCTCTCGCCCCCAGGACCTGCTTCCTGTGAGAGCACGGCAGCGAACGTTGTGGTGAGTCAGGTGAGGCATTCCTCACCCACTCCCCTCACCACAGTCTGCCATCTCCCTTCCAAGCATCCCTTCCTCTACCCCGTCGTCCCTTTCTTCTCTCTCCACATCTTCCTCTGTTTGACAACTCCCCCCACCCCTTCCATCCTCTTCCCCTCCGTTACTGCTTCAATCTCAACTCATCAATTATTTTACCATCTTGCCTCTATCTCTCTTCTCCTCCCTCATCCCTTATACCTCTTCTGCCCATCACTTACTCTCCTACAGCCCCACCTCTGTTTCTTCTCCCTCCACCTCGTGCTCTCTCTCTCTCTCTTTCTCTCTGCTCCAACATTTCCCCTCGGGTCCACCGTGCTAAGACCGTGTTTTAAACGTATTTGTGTCACAGTTCAGCCGCTGCAAGTCTTTTAACAGAAGGGCCAGAGTCAGCCTCCAGGCGCATAAAATGACTCCGTTACAGAGTTTTTGTATGGCTAATCATGATGAACATCCTCCTCTGGACGTAAGCTTATCTGTCGACCTAAACACATCCTGCTCTAAACTCAAACTTATCTGTTGTTCCAAACACCTGCTCAAGACGTAAGCTCATCAATCGCCCCAAACACTCCTCTAACCGCACCCGGTGTCGTCCAGAGCAACCTGCACTAAACACAGTCGCCCTAAACACACACACACACACACACACACACACACACATACAACTGATCGTCTCGCTCTATTAACATGAACATGAGCACAATTCTTCGTTTACTTTTATTTTCTTATCTTTCACAAATCAGATATGTTCCATGGACGTGTTCGTACCGCACCTGGTTGTTATTACAACTGGAGCGAAGTTATGTGTGATGCAAGAGGCCGGCCTGAAGTTTGTGGTACACTATCAGTCCCCTGTGGGTGGACCGGTAACTTGGGTGTTTTATATGAATATGAGAAACAAGAAATCTCAAAGCATTGAAATTGTCTGTAAATGTTAAAACGTAAATATAGATTCAGTCACTAAACACACTCTCCACCTCACATGTAACACTCGAACTCTTCTGACTCGACTCACACAACTTCATCCTAAACTCTATATTTTCATGTAGTGAACACCATGCGCCCGCCCTGCCTAATGGTATAGTCACGTGAGTAACAGGCAGAGTTCGAGATGTGGTCTCACGAGTGTCAACTTCTGTCTTCGTGTTGTTCAACCACGTACATCAACATGCACGTTGCCGCCATTTAGTCCACTTTCCACACAGCACTTAACATGTAACTCACAAACTATGTTCTTAACGACAGATTTTCCTGTGCTTAACGCTACGCGATACACCTACCAATTGGCTAATAATTTTTAGACAAAAAAGGCTCGAGGAATGGGACTCCAAGAATGTACGTAGAACTCTCTCTCTCTCTCTCTCTCTCTCTCTCTCTCTCTCTCTCTCTCTCTCTCTCTCTCTCTCTCTCCATATTGTGCAGAAACCACGTAACTAAACTGTTGATGTTAGAACTTCAACTCTGGCCCACTTGAACTTAAACTTATCATCAATCTCATCAGTTTGACTCATTTTTTCTTTCCTCTTGATTATGTTCACGAAGCAAAAGACGTGGGATTATATTTGTTGCATCAATTATACATTTTTATACGGGCGAGAGAAAGCTTTGATGAGAAGTGATCGAAACATCACCTACTCAATAATAATCTTCCAATGTATCTAAGTGTTCATTATTTACTGTTTGTGTACGATATTATGCTATATTTCCTCTCCTTCACTTCACACAACTACTATAATACGTAACATAAAAGAATCATAACACCAAACTTGCTGGTTATCAAAACTATAACCATACAAGTTTTAATCCCTTGTATTAGTGCCATATTCTACAACCATAGTAGTAACACTATTAAATGAAATAACAAGCGTTATCAATTATTCTCTGTATATACACCAGTCAATTAGAATTGTTGGTGAAAGCAGATAAGCCGGACACAAGCGTAGCTCCTGCCTGCACAGGCTGACCATGGTTGCTGCTCACCTCCACCTGAGGCTTCCGAGATGGTGTTCAAGATTTGTTGTCCTTGTAACCTGTAGAAGATCTACGACAGTTCCAGTCACAGACACTGCTCCTCTCTCTCACCTCTTCCTTTCATCCTCTTCTTCTTCCCTCTGACGTTCTTCCTCCCTTTTCCCTCGTCCTTTGCCTCGCCTCTCTCTGTCCTCATCTACCTCTCCCGCCTCTCTGTCCTCACTTCCCCCTCTAAACTACTTTCTTTCCCTCAGCTCTCTCTCTTGACCCCTTGACCTCTTCCCTCCGCCTTCTCTCAAACCTTCCACCCTCGTGAAGGTTTCCTCTTCGTTTTCTTTCCACACCTTTTACGAGCGCCTCCCACGGTGATGCACTTTAGATAATCAATTTTGTGGGGAAATCTTTTGAGAATCCTACTACTTCCGTGGACATCTTACAGACATAAGCGGCTCCTAAGTGTCACTCAGGCCTTTGTTAGGAGGCGAAAAGTGATATGGAATATACTGAAATACTTCAGCCAGCTCACTATAGACATGCCAGAGCTGCAGCAGCGGTAGTAGCAGTAGTGGCAGTAGCAGGAGCAGTAACAAGGATAATAATGATAAGAAGAGAAGCGTCAGGAACAGTGTTACTGGTGTCAGTGGTTAGTGTGGCCATACATACTCGTAGTTCTACAGGTGGTAACAACGGCACTGTGTATTATATTAGTGATAATAACAACAGCAGCAGCAGTAACTGTAGTACCAGTAACATGAGAGGTAGCAACAGCAAGACCAGAGGCAACAACAACAGGTGCATCATCACCATCATCATCATCATCATCATCACCATCATCACCATCATCATCACCATCATCAGTAACTACAACAAAACCTCAAGTTGTTGACTGATTTTTTTTTCGGTTGTTAGATTTACGTTGACGATGACGGCCTCAATGACCGTGGCAGTTGATATGTGTAAAGCCCAAACAACCAGTCATCAACAACATCAACAACTCCAGTGATAAGCAGCAACAACAGCACTGTTAACAGTAACAAAAACAACAGTATCAATAACAGTAACAATAACAACAACAGAGGCTCAAGACGTTATAGTAACAACAGCTTCTAACAACAGCTTCTAATATAACAACAGCTTCTAATATAACAGAAACAAAAGTCTCCGCAGCAGGAGCAGCCACACTACCAGCAGCACCACAGCAGCTGTGGGAACCCCTGGCACAGCAGTGTGGTAGGAGGGGAGGCTAGGGTCCGCCGGCCCAGCACAGCAGACGTAAGTGTTCACCACACTATCATACAAACATGAGCAACACAGCTACTGAACCCCTCAGCCCAAGCTCTACTCCATATGTCAGGCGCGGACCATCATCTCTGAGGTCAAGGTTACTAAACAAAGGTCAAAAGTTGTGGCAACAAACGTTGTTGTGCGGAGTTTCCTTAGTTGTCTGCACGGGAAAAGCTTTGGTTCCTCAGCCTCCCCGTACTGCCGCGCACAAATGTCACGGGTGAACCTTACTGTACGAAGGTCAAATGTCACAGGGAAGAGGAACACTTACACGAACAGTCACGTGAGTCCTGATGAGCTTCAGCTGCGTATGATTAACTCTGCCAGTCCCTCGGCTGCTCTCTCTCAGACGTACACATGACGCACGACTGTCACACTTCAAACCCTTGACTGAAGGGTAACTTGCCCAATGGATGGGCTGCGTGCTGTCTTTATGGTAAAACTGTGGGGCATCTCCTCTAGTGGTGGTAGGGCTATACTACCCTAGTGGCAGGGCTGTGGGATAATTAAGCCGGGGTAACACCCCAGTGATAGGACAGTCGCGTAATATCCCCATAGTAAGAGAAGGTAACTACCCAGGTTGTTAGACGAATACTGGGGCTGAATCACCCCAGTGGTAAGACTGGGGTAACTACTCATAGTGGTAGGTCTGTAGAGCACTACTCCAGTGGTAGAGGTTGTGGAGGAAGCAGCTCAGATTACAAATTCTGTAGAACGTTAAAAGTAAATTTCATAAATTCCTGTTTTCTTTCACATTAAAGCAATAAATACCTCATGTAACCTTAGCAGAAATTTATATATATATATATATATATATATATATATATATATATATATATATATATATATATATATATATATATCATATCTAGATTACGTAAATGCAAGTATTTCAAATAAGAGCCTGTGTGTTTACACAGCTTACTACAGTTTATCATCTTCCACATTTTCCTGTGCAGGAGAGAAAACGGGTGTCAATTGTTGCTACTTTGACTAGCTGGGGACACTCAAGCCAACAGGATTTAAACATTCTCATTCTCAAATTATGAATGACAACTACCATATAAATCATGATGAAGCCTTACTTTCCTTTGCAGATTTTCTTTAAAAACAAAAACATTGGCAGAGTCGAGAACTGAAGGAAATAAACAGAAATACCATTCTGGCAACGCTTGCAAGCCCCTGTCAATAAGCTGTACACTATGGATGAAGTTTTCCCGCAGTACAATTGGCATCCCTACCCCAGCACCTTGCTTACGTTCTCACGTTGATGGTGTTTCCGTGTTTCACGTAATCCTAAATGAAACTGTGCCCTTTACGGCCTGACATTTTTAAGATGCCGGTCCAGCCGTGCCTAGAAGCACAACTGCAGGAGACGTACATCTGTGCCCAGAGTAATACTGCCAACTTGGTCTTAGCAAATGAATACCTAGAAAAGAATATTTTGTTGAGTGCGGAGGTGTGGTGGTCTTCACACAGGGGATCATTTCAAAGCAAGTACTTTGAGTACTTGTTAAGTCTTGACATCTATACATAAACAGGGAATTTGAACCTAAACACGAGTACAACCTTATCAAGTTCTGACATTACAAAGGTATTGTGAAATTCAAGACTAGCAGTGAACATCCTTGTTAAGTTCTGATAACAATAAATGATAAGATAGTTTAAAAGTAAGAAAGTGAACTTTTAATGTTAAGATTCAACCATCAACTTTATTTGTGGCAACGAAATGTGACAAGATTCAACCATCAACTTTATTTGTGGCAACGAAATGTGATTAGATTCAACCATCAACTTTATTTGTGGCAACGAAATGTGACAAGATTCAACCATCAACTTTATTTGTGGCAACGAAATGTGACAAGATTCAACCATCAACTTTATTTGTGGCAACGAAATGTGACAAGATTCAACCATCAACTTTATTTGTGGCAACGAAATGTGACAAGATTCAACCATCAACTTTATTTGTGGCAACGAAATGTGACAAGATTCAACCATCAACTTTATTTGTGGCAACGAAATGTGACAAGATTCAACCATCAACTTTATTTGTGGCAACGAAATGTGACAAGATTCAACCATCAACTTTATTTGTGGCAACGAAATGTGACAAGATTCAACCATCAACTTTATTTGTGGCAACGAAATGTGACAAGATTCAACCATCAACTTTATTTGTGGCAACGAAATGTGACAAGATTCAACCATCAACTTTATTTGTGGCAACGAAATGTGACAAGATTCAACCATCAACTTTATTTGTGGCAACGAAATGTGACAAGATTCAACCATCAACTTTATTTGTGGCAACGAAATGTGACAAGATTCAACCATCAACTTTATTTGTGGCAACGAAATGTGACAAGATTCAACCATCAACTTTATTTGTGGCAACGAAATGTGACAAGATTCAACCATCAACTTTATTTGTGGCAACGAAATGTGACAAGATTCAACCATCAACTTTATTTGTGGCAACGAAATGTGACAAGATTCAACCATCAACTTTATTTGTGGCAACGAAATGTGACAAGATTCAACCATCAACTTTATTTGTGGCAACGAAATGTGACAAGATTCAACCATCAACTTTATTTGTGGCAACGAAATGTGACAAGATTCAACCATCAACTTTATTTGTGGCAACGAAATGTGACAAGATTCAACCATCAACTTTATTTGTGGCAACGAAATGTGACAAGATTCAACCATCAACTTTATTTGTGGCAACGAAATGTGACAAGATTCAACCATCAACTTTATTTGTGGCAACGAAATGTGACAAGATTCAACCATCAACTTTATTTGTGGCAACGAAATGTGACAAGATTCAACCATCAACTTTATTTGTGGCAACGAAATGTGACAAGATTCAACCATCAACTTTATTTGTGGCAACGAAATGTGACAAGATTCAACCATCAACTTTATTTGTGGCAACGAAATGTGACAAGATTCAACCATCAACTTTATTTGTGGCAACGAAATGTGACAAGATTCAACCATCAACTTTATTTGTGGCAACGAAATGTGACAAGATTCAACCATCAACTTTATTTGTGGCAACGAAATGTGACAAGATTCAACCATCAACTTTATTTGTGGCAACGAAATGTGACAAGATTCAACCATCAACTTTATTTGTGGCAACGAAATGTGACAAGATTCAACCATCAACTTTATTTGTGGCAACGAAATGTGACAAGATTCAACCATCAACTTTATTTGTGGCAACGAAATGTGACAAGATTCAACCATCAACTTTATTTGTGGCAACGAAATGTGACAAGATTCAACCATCAACTTTATTTGTGGCAACGAAATGTGACAAGATTCAACCATCAACTTTATTTGTGGCAACGAAATGTGACAAGATTCAACCATCAACTTTATTTGTGGCAACGAAATGTGACAAGATTCAACCATCAACTTTATTTGTGGCAACGAAATGTGACAAGATTCAACCATCAACTTTATTTGTGGCAACGAAATGTGACAAGATTCAACCATCAACTTTATTTGTGGCAACGAAATGTGACAAGATTCAACCATCAACTTTATTTGTGGCAACGAAATGTGACAAGATTCAACCATCAACTTTATTTGTGGCAACGAAATGTGACAAGATTCAACCATCAACTTTATTTGTGGCAACGAAATGTGACAAGATTCAACCATCAACTTTATTTGTGGCAACGAAATGTGACAAGATTCAACCATCAACTTTATTTGTGGCAACGAAATGTGACAAGATTCAACCATCAACTTTATTTGTGGCAACGAAATGTGACAAGATTCAACCATCAACTTTATTTGTGGCAACGAAATGTGACAAGATTCAACCATCAACTTTATTTGTGGCAACGAAATGTGACAAGATTCAACCATCAACTTTATTTGTGGCAACGAAATGTGACAAGATTCAACCATCAACTTTATTTGTGGCAACGAAATGTGACAAGATTCAACCATCAACTTTATTTGTGGCAACGAAATGTGACAAGATTCAACCATCAACTTTATTTGTGGCAACGAAATGTGACAAGATTCAACCATCAACTTTATTTGTGGCAACGAAATGTGACAAGATTCAACCATCAACTTTATTTGTGGCAACGAAATGTGACAAGATTCAACCATCAACTTTATTTGTGGCAACGAAATGTGACAAGATTCAACCATCAACTTTATTTGTGGCAACGAAATGTGACAAGATTCAACCATCAACTTTATTTGTGGCAACGAAATGTGACAAGATTCAACCATCAACTTTATTTGTGGCAACGAAATGTGACAAGATTCAACCATCAACTTTATTTGTGGCAACGAAATGTGACAAGATTCAACCATCAACTTTATTTGTGGCAACGAAATGTGACAAGATTCAACCATCAACTTTATTTGTGGCAACGAAATGTGACAAGATTCAACCATCAACTTTATTTGTGGCAACGAAATGTGACAAGATTCAACCATCAACTTTATTTGTGGCAACGAAATGTGACAAGATTCAACCATCAACTTTATTTGTGGCAACGAAATGTGACAAGATTCAACCATCAACTTTATTTGTGGCAACGAAATGTGACAAGATTCAACCATCAACTTTATTTGTGGCAACGAAATGTGACAAGATTCAACCATCAACTTTATTTGTGGCAACGAAATGTGACAAGATTCAACCATCAACTTTATTTGTGGCAACGAAATGTGACAAGATTCAACCATCAACTTTATTTGTGGCAACGAAATGTGACAAGATTCAACCATCAACTTTATTTGTGGCAACGAAATGTGACAAGATTCAACCATCAACTTTATTTGTGGCAACGAAATGTGACAAGATTCAACCATCAACTTTATTTGTGGCAACGAAATGTGACAAGATTCAACCATCAACTTTATTTGTGGCAACGAAATGTGACAAGATTCAACCATCAACTTTATTTGTGGCAACGAAATGTGACAAGATTCAACCATCAACTTTATTTGTGGCAACGAAATGTGACAAGATTCAACCATCAACTTTATTTGTGGCAACGAAATGTGACAAGATTCAACCATCAACTTTATTTGTGGCAACGAAATGTGACAAGATTCAACCATCAACTTTATTTGTGGCAACGAAATGTGACAAGATTCAACCATCAACTTTATTTGTGGCAACGAAATGTGACAAGATTCAACCATCAACTTTATTTGTGGCAACGAAATGTGACAAGATTCAACCATCAACTTTATTTGTGGCAACGAAATGTGACAAGATTCAACCATCAACTTTATTTGTGGCAACGAAATGTGACAAGATTCAACCATCAACTTTATTTGTGGCAACGAAATGTGACAAGATTCAACCATCAACTTTATTTGTGGCAACGAAATGTGACAAGATTCAACCATCAACTTTATTTGTGGCAACGAAATGTGACAAGATTCAACCATCAACTTTATTTGTGGCAACGAAATGTGACAAGATTCAACCATCAACTTTATTTGTGGCAACGAAATGTGACAAGATTCAACCATCAACTTTATTTGTGGCAACGAAATGTGACAAGATTCAACCATCAACTTTATTTGTGGCAACGAAATGTGACAAGATTCAACCATCAACTTTATTTGTGGCAACGAAATGTGACAAGATTCAACCATCAACTTTATTTGTGGCAACGAAATGTGACAAGATTCAACCATCAACTTTATTTGTGGCAACGAAATGTGACAAGATTCAACCATCAACTTTATTTGTGGCAACGAAATGTGACAAGATTCAACCATCAACTTTATTTGTGGCAACGAAATGTGACAAGATTCAACCATCAACTTTATTTGTGGCAACGAAATGTGACAAGATTCAACCATCAACTTTATTTGTGGCAACGAAATGTGACAAGATTCAACCATCAACTTTATTTGTGGCAACGAAATGTGACAAGATTCAACCATCAACTTTATTTGTGGCAACGAAATGTGACAAGATTCAACCATCAACTTTATTTGTGGCAACGAAATGTGACAAGATTCAACCATCAACTTTATTTGTGGCAACGAAATGTGACAAGATTCAACCATCAACTTTATTTGTGGCAACGAAATGTGACAAGATTCAACCATCAACTTTATTTGTGGCAACGAAATGTGACAAGATTCAACCATCAACTTTATTTGTGGCAACGAAATGTGACAAGATTCAACCATCAACTTTATTTGTGGCAACGAAATGTGACAAGATTCAACCATCAACTTTATTTGTGGCAACGAAATGTGACAAGATTCAACCATCAACTTTATTTGTGGCAACGAAATGTGACAAGATTCAACCATCAACTTTATTTGTGGCAACGAAATGTGACAAGATTCAACCATCAACTTTATTTGTGGCAACGAAATGTGACAAGATTCAACCATCAACTTTATTTGTGGCAACGAAATGTGACAAGATTCAACCATCAACTTTATTTGTGGCAACGAAATGTGACAAGATTCAACCATCAACTTTATTTGTGGCAACGAAATGTGACAAGATTCAACCATCAACTTTATTTGTGGCAACGAAATGTGACAAGATTCAACCATCAACTTTATTTGTGGCAACGAAATGTGACAAGATTCAACCATCAACTTTATTTGTGGCAACGAAATGTGACAAGATTCAACCATCAACTTTATTTGTGGCAACGAAATGTGACAAGATTCAACCATCAACTTTATTTGTGGCAACGAAATGTGACAAGATTCAACCATCAACTTTATTTGTGGCAACGAAATGTGACAAGATTCAACCATCAACTTTATTTGTGGCAACGAAATGTGACAAGATTCAACCATCAACTTTATTTGTGGCAACGAAATGTGACAAGATTCAACCATCAACTTTATTTGTGGCAACGAAATGTGACAAGATTCAACCATCAACTTTATTTGTGGCAACGAAATGTGACAAGATTCAACCATCAACTTTATTTGTGGCAACGAAATGTGACAAGATTCAACCATCAACTTTATTTGTGGCAACGAAATGTGACAAGATTCAACCATCAACTTTATTTGTGGCAACGAAATGTGACAAGATTCAACCATCAACTTTATTTGTGGCAACGAAATGTGACAAGATTCAACCATCAACTTTATTTGTGGCAACGAAATGTGACAAGATTCAACCATCAACTTTATTTGTGGCAACGAAATGTGACAAGATTCAACCATCAACTTTATTTGTGGCAACGAAATGTGACAAGATTCAACCATCAACTTTATTTGTGGCAACGAAATGTGACAAGATTCAACCATCAACTTTATTTGTGGCAACGAAATGTGACAAGATTCAACCATCAACTTTATTTGTGGCAACGAAATGTGACAAGATTCAACCATCAACTTTATTTGTGGCAACGAAATGTGACAAGATTCAACCATCAACTTTATTTGTGGCAACGAAATGTGACAAGATTCAACCATCAACTTTATTTGTGGCAACGAAATGTGACAAGATTCAACCATCAACTTTATTTGTGGCAACGAAATGTGACAAGATTCAACCATCAACTTTATTTGTGGCAACGAAATGTGACAAGATTCAACCATCAACTTTATTTGTGGCAACGAAATGTGACAAGATTCAACCATCAACTTTATTTGTGGCAACGAAATGTGACAAGATTCAACCATCAACTTTATTTGTGGCAACGAAATGTGACAAGATTCAACCATCAACTTTATTTGTGGCAACGAAATGTGACAAGATTCAACCATCAACTTTATTTGTGGCAACGAAATGTGACAAGATTCAACCATCAACTTTATTTGTGGCAACGAAATGTGACAAGATTCAACCATCAACTTTATTTGTGGCAACGAAATGTGACAAGATTCAACCATCAACTTTATTTGTGGCAACGAAATGTGACAAGATTCAACCATCAACTTTATTTGTGGCAACGAAATGTGACAAGATTCAACCATCAACTTTATTTGTGGCAACGAAATGTGACAAGATTCAACCATCAACTTTATTTGTGGCAACGAAATGTGACAAGATTCAACCATCAACTTTATTTGTGGCAACGAAATGTGACAAGATTCAACCATCAACTTTATTTGTGGCAACGAAATGTGACAAGATACAAACAGTTTTATATCACAAAGACCGGATGAGTCTCCCTCAGCTGGTCTGCTGGACTCACAACTCCGCCACCAGAGAGTAACTTACTCACTTCTCACATCACATGCTGGCTCCTTCACCATACACACACACACACACACATACACACACACACACACACACACACACACACACACACACACACACACACACACACACATCTGTATGTGCCTGCACCACAAGTGTAAAGTCACTTCAGCGAGGCTGTATCACAGGACGTAATGGTGCAGACCTACTAAATAAAAGGCCATATTTCCCTCGCTCTTCCTGGAGTTACAGTGACGTCATCAAAGGTGTCATGGGGTTGTAAATATAACAGTTATTGCCAGAAGGGACCTACCAACATGAACTTATATCGTGCTATTCACAGTATCAAGGAAGACCATGCTCGTCGTGTTCTGACAATGAAGTGATGTTGATCGTCCACACACTGATACATAAGCCGGCCAGACGGCCACTGTGATGTTTGTCTCGTCTGCTACAGGTAGTACAGAACAATGGTATTTACCCTTACTGGCACCGTTAACCCTTGGTCCAGCCAGGGTAACCATAATTGCCCCCACCTGTCCTCCCCTCATGACCCCTCTCCCCTCATGACCCCTCTCCCCTCATGACCCCTCTCCCCCTTCTAAATGACAAATAATGAAAAAAGAGGATCAGGAGAGAATAGCAAAATTTGATAATTTTCTTGTTTTTTCCAGTACTTGTCGTTCTATTGTTAAATAAGAATAGACACTGACGTGGGAAAAACGAAGATGACTAGTGCTTATGCTCTTGCCTCACTGGTATTATCTTAAGCTGGATGAGGCGTACGGCCAGCAATACTTGCCAGACGATAGTATCACCACGATGGGTCATATTTTTGCATCTTGATCAGCCTTCAGATGCGAGGCTTCGTCTCATTTGATCATTTAGACGAGATCAATTAAATATCTAGGATGCTTTATTGTCTTCTGACATGAACGTATTTTTACGTAAATTGTTTCATCTAAATGCAGGCCGGATTAACCTCTCCCAGAACTCACCATGGAGAGAACACGCACGAAGGCAGGCATCATACGAAGCCTCCTCAGGTAACTGCTTGATGTTGTCATTAAAGTTGCCCTGATATTGGTTTATTGGTAGCGAGCTGGGCTGCCATGGACCGGCAGGTATACGGCCATCCACCACAAGCACGTTGTTGTCTTTGTTCCCCCAACTTAATGAAAGGCCAGCTACACGAACATCAGTCTCTTCCATGGCTGGGTCGGCAGGGGGAAAAATCCTTGCTCGTTCGGCTACATTAGGTTGTGCTACAGATCGCAAGTTAGATGAGAATCTGGCGCGTAGAACACCCGCGGTGTACTGTGTTGTCCAGATGAAGTATACCCTCCAGTTGGATGGTATGCTGCATTATGAAGGAAAACTGTTCTATATCCATAAAGAAAAAACTTTTACCTCAAATAGTCATCGTGATTTAAGTTTTGACTATTAATATCCTGCAGTATATTATCGTCCTTGAGGTATATCCTGCAGTATGTTATCGCCCTTGAGGTATATCCTGCAGTATGTTATCGTCCTTGAGGTATATCCTGCAGTATGTTATCGTCCTTGAGGTATATCCTGCAGTATGTTATCGTCCTTGAGGTATATCCTGCAATATGTTATCGTCCTTGAGGTATATCCTGCAATATGTTATCGTCCTTGAGGTATATCCTGCAATATGTTATCGTCCTTGAGGTATATCCTGCAATATGTTATCGTCCTTGAGGTATATCCTGCAATATGTTATCGTCCTTGAGGTATATCCTGCAGTATGTTATCGTCCTTGAGGTATATCCTGCAATATGTTATCGTCCTTGAGGTATATCCTGCAATATGTTATCGTCCTTGAGGTACATTTTCTCTTACATTTCGTTATTATGTGCTGAAGATCTCCGAGTCGACCACAGTCAATCAGCTGAGGAGAACTGTAAGGTGAGGGAGGTCAGCCTTCTTGATGGTGCAGAGCCAGACGGTGTGGCACTTGAAGGTTTGGTGCTTCCAGTAAGATACCATCATTTACCATCTCCGCCTCATCAGCTCAAGCGATCTTACCCTAAACAAGAACATAGACATCAACCCAGTTTAACACGAAATCCTGAGTCAGTTCAGGCCTCTTAGTTCGGCTTGGGAAAACCTGCAGAGGTGAAAAAAACATCGTCTGATAAATCCGGTCCTGGAGCAGCCATCCTGGTTATGTTCAACATGATGGACCAGTTATGTGAAGTATTATATCAACAGTGTTATGATACTGCTGGTGAGGAGCTCTGACCTCTGGCCCAAGTGAACATGGCTGAGGGCGTCGCAATGACGAAAAACAAAATGATGAATCCTAATGAGGTGCATAGTTTCTTTACACTTTTCCACGACTCAAGAGAAGATATGAAAGACCTTTACCGCGTGAAGAGACACTCAGAGAGAATCTTTTGTGACTCCCTTGAAAGTGAACAGTCTGTGGACAGATATGTACACACACTGACCGACTGCTCATGACAAACTGACGTAACGAAACCACATTTGCATCAGAGACCTTTACTTGCTGTGATCATCTCCTCCAAGTTTGTCCAGTAATAACTGTAGCTGGTGATTCAGAAATCAACCTACAGTATTGATAGAAAACGTAACGCAGCTTATCTAATGATGTTATTCATAAAATGTATTGTGGTTACGGTGCTGACCAGTCGGCACAGGCGGGTCACAAGCAGTTCTCACAAATGGATCATTTTCGACATTGTTTACTTTATTTTGTGCCACCTTGAGTTGAGGTGAGGCGGGCTGGGGTTGTGGAGGCTGGGGTTGTGGAGGCTGAGGTTGTGGAGGCTGGGGTTGTGGAGGCTGGGGTTGTGGAGGCTGAGGTTGTGGAGGCTGGGGTTGTGGAGGCTGGGGTTGTGGAGGCTGGGGTTGTGGAGGCTGAGGTTCTGGAGGCTGGGGTTGTGGAGGCTGAGTAGTGGAGGCTGGGGTTAGGTAAGGTTGATTACCTGGATGGTATTAAGCCCACACTGAGCCTCGACCTCACGATAGGACGGGGATGAGCGCTCGTGCACACCCTGAGGATTTACGATGATCAACACTGATCTTTCCTCTCGACATAATTAATTTGTTTGAAATATATAGAAAAAGTCGAAACAATTTGTAATGAAGAGTTAATAACGTAGAAATTAGTCGGCAATATACCATTTGTCAACGACTGGACTGAAAAACTACTTCCTCTCTCTCTCTCTCTCTCTCTCTCTCTCTCTCTCTCTCTCTCTCTCTCTCTCTCTCTCTATATATATATATATATATATATATATATATATATATATATATATATATATATATATATATAAAGTGTTCCATATAAGATGTGAATTTTCACTGAACTAAAGAGGTCTGTGTCCGAGGGCTGCCCCTCCCCAGGTGGGTGTCCTGAAGCCAGACGTCCACATATTCCACATACAAACAACCTAACCTTTCTTTCTGGCTACGTTCATACCCACACATTAGGAACTGTGTAATGCTTCCGGACCTGCCTCTCGTGCCTCACCTTCTCACCTCATATCTAAATCCGAGGATAACCTCTCCTGAAGCCTGCATTAATAGCAAACCTTCTAGCATCAAAAGCTCATGTTTATTCCTCTTGTGATGTGATTCTTTTTATCATTTAGGCCACTGGCTGACCTTCCAGCACTGATAAACAAGAATCAGTTACACTGTCTCAGCTACATGCACCTTCATATTGAGAAGTCTCTAACTCACCCTCAACTTTCCCCTAACCCTTCAGGCATATTTCACGCTCCAAGCCTGGCATCTCCAGTACAACCACACACATGACAACGGTTCACTTGTTAGATAATCACAGCTGCTGGATATAACCTTCCTCCACACGACCTCCTACTGCCGGATTCCCAGAGCATATCCCTCTTAGGATTAAAGACTTCGAGTGCCACGCCCTCCCTCCCTCTCTCCTACAGTCACCACCACCTCACATCTATGATTCTAATACAAGTTTTATATCAACTTTTCTGAGGCAGAGACTTTGTTTGTAGCAGCGGTGGATGACGGAGGGAGAGTTTTTGCCCTGAACTGATCCTTCCGAAATAGCAAAAATCTTTCAACGACTCAGTCACTATCCCTCCCTCCTGCTCTCACCTCACTGGCTTTTCTTTCCCTCAGACAGGGAAGGATGAGAGTTAGGTAGAGGGGCCTACCCGATCCTCCTCATTTCTCTCATTGGTTTACCCTTACATAATAGTAATGAGGTGCAGGTCTGACTGAGGCAAGACTGACTGACACTTCCTACGGGGCTTTTCGTACGTCTTCCGGTGCAGACCTCAGAGATAAGGGGCACACCTGCCACCACCGGTGTTGACAGAGACTCTGATAAGCAAATCATAGCAAATGAAACCATTGCTCACCAAATGACTGTCTCATGAATCAGGAAAAGACGAAGCACTGAACCAGTCCACATATAAGCATTATTCACTGTGTGATGAGAGACATAGAATATTCATGTCTTACACTTGTAAAATGCGTCATCATGAACATTAACCTGAGAATGAAAGAAAAATTTCAATGAAGACTTTCGTTGCACATAATGCTACAAACGTATCTAACTATACACACTTAATCCACTCCACATAAGCGGCAATTAATTTCAGAAGAAAAGTTGTTTTTAAACAATTTTAAACCCTTATGTTTCTTGCTTATATTGCTGAACGTTTCTAATGAACGTCACCTTGTGACTTACGCCTTCGACCCCCGACCTCCAAACTTGGACTCATGGATCACGTGACAACTAAATTCCCTGAGAGACGAGGTGAGCTGAAGGATGGTTGACGATGACCTTCCACGCCCTCGCAGGTCCTCCTGAACACCACCCACGCTTTAACGTAAACTGTTGGATGTAGTGAGATAAAACCAGTTAAAATGAACCAAGAAAAACATGCTGTCGCCACACCGACCTGCTGACAACAAGACCACGTGACTATCACGTCCATCACCCGACAGTAACAACCGTTACTTGCAACTGCCGTCATACAAGAACCCAGTACGTCGTGTGCAGAGACCTGAAGCAGGTCATTATATAAACTAAGACATAAACAAGAAAATCCATCTTACGAGGGAGATTTTGGCTCTGCGTAAGTCATGAATATCTGATGCAGGAACCCTCACCTCTGACCTACCTTCAACAACAACAATATCTTTTACTTTCCTCTGATGATGCTTCAATACATGGTCGAGGAGGAGGAGTGCCAGGTAAACCGACGGTCAATATGGATGACACTACGTGACCAGAAGGTTGTTATACGAACACGAAGGAAGACATCAATACCTTCCCACAAACACACACACACACACACACACACACTACAAAAACATACACACACAAGTTAGACACTTTGACCTCTTAAAGGTCAACCATCCCAAAAGAACAATAATCTTGCCTGAAACGACTAACTAGACTCAGGTTAAGCTCTCAAAGGCCTTAATAGCGTGGGAACCAAAGCTGCAGCAATGAAAGGGAAGCATAACCCTGTAAACCTGGTTGTTGTCCCCGTGAAGATCAACGCCACAAGGATCGTACTCAACTGATCACAAGACCTTTTCTCTAAGTTTCATTTGTTCTCCGGTGGTTCAGAAACAAAGACTGGAATCTAACGTACCACTGACCTACGATTCCTATAATTCATATTTTCAAGTAATCATTTTGAAATTCATCTAAGTGAATGATTGGATAAATAAACATGAAATATGATAACGATTATGATATAACAAACTTCGGCCCAGACGACCAAGAGTCTATACAGACACGTAACATTTGACATCTACTCTGTGTAAATTCCAAACATTTTATCAATTTTGGAACATCAAGGAGGAAAGCTGGACGTAATGCCTGAAGCGGGACGTGACGCAGGAAGAAACGTAACTTTACGTAGGTTAAGAAGTTGACGTCGCTGTATGAGTCCGTGCTAACCAGGGAGTAATGAACTGCAACACACGACCTGTACCGCTCTTACTACTGGATTAGACCAGCCGGCCGCGGCGCTGGCCGAGGTTATAATGGCCCGACGTACACTATTACAAACCCGACGGTACTCTACACGGACCATTGTCTGTGGATATCCACGACGGGGAGTTACCATAACTGAACCAACGCGTAGCGCTCACTGAACGTGTGAGAGAGAGAGAGAGAGGGAGAGAGAGAGAGAGAGAGAGAGAGAGAGAGAGAGAGAGAGAGAGAGAGAGAGAGAGAGAGAGAGAGAGAGTAATTGTTGTGATGTTTTACATATTTACTGTTCTCTCATTTCTTATTCTTCAATTTTCTTAAATAATATGTAAATGGGAAAGTCTGGGCTTCCGGTTATGTGTATATATATTCTATGCCAATTCGTGCATCTGCAACAACATTCTGACTTTAAATTGAAGGACCAAAACTCTGTATATTGTGAAGCATATCTTCTGTTGTGAAACACTTTGTTCATCTTGCGAAGCGATGTTGTCTCTTGGTTTGTCTGAACTGATCATTATCTCCCTTTCATCACGCGTATCTTCAAAATCGAATTATTTTCTTTAAATTGTCCGTTTAGGATCAACTGGTGCGACACGATAATGTTACACGTAGTAATGCAATATGAAGACCATAAATGGTTTATGAAACGAGGGAATGAAATTATTATCAATCATGTTACACTGTGGACTTGAGAAAAAGCTATCTGTATGTCTGTGGACGATTACCACCCTGGCACTGTGAGAGTCAATGGTCATTATCCAGCCGCTCATGACCTATTGTTTCCCGGCAACGTGTCATGCAGCTGGGTACGTCAGTGAATGATCAGTAGACCACAGCTTGATAAAGTAACATTAATGACCAGTAGACCACAGCTTGATAAAGTAACATTAATGACCAGTAGACCACAGCTTGATAAAGTAACATTAATGACCAGTAGACCACAGCTTGATAAAGTAACAGTAATGACCAGTAGACCACAGCTTGATAAAGTAACATTAATGACCAGTAGACCACAGCTTGATAAAGTAACAGTAATGACCAGTAGACCACAGCTTGATAAAGTAACAGTAATGACCAGTAGACCACAGCTTGATAAAGTAACAGTAACAGAGTTGTATGTTAGTTAACAGTTAATGTTCAGTGTATAGTGTGGTCTAGCGGAGAGTAGTGACTGTGTTAGTCCTATGTCAGATGTCGGTCAGTGTTTCACAAAATGTTTTGACACAACGGTAGAGCTCAAGTGTGCTGCCAGAGGATAACTTTTCTATCAGTATGTTATATAAGAAATGGATGAATGTCCTGCAGCAATCTAGAAATAATTGATCATTGTAAAGAATGAGGTTGTCTCAGTGCATGATGAGTCATGTGTTGTCTCAGTGCATGATGAGTCATGTGTTGTCTCAGTGCACGATGAGTCATGTGTTGTCTCAGTGCACGATGAGTCATGTGTTGTCTCAGTGCACGATGAGTCATGTGTCCACCAATGATGAGAACTCCCCGGTGTGGTACGTCAGTCTACCTCGGAATGGATTATGTACACGAGGGAGCAAGACTCAGGTACAGTGGTAAGCCATCATCATCAACACTGTTGTGTAAAGACTGACCTCGTGTGACCAGCGGCCACACGAGGTCAGGACACACACATCACCTGCCCTGGGCCGAGCAGTCTGGTCCCCAAGACTGATGCCTCTACGTTCCTACAACAACAAGTGTTATATAATTGCCATGAGGTTTACAATAACTGCTCTGAGGTTTACATTACATCTGGAAATGTTCCTTCA